>NC_090913.1:1127845-1380345 GCF_040956055.1 Brachionichthys hirsutus
CACCATCGCCGAACCTCGTTTCCTGCTGCATAAAGCACGAACACCAGCAGAGTACATGCATGTATCATGTGTACACCCACCCAGCAGCGCACCTTTCCTCCCAAACACACACACACACACTCCATCTCACTGTGTGGACCGTGTTGTTCTCTCCAAAACGCCAGTCGGGTGATATTACCTCCTGTGGAGCGGGAAGCTGCTTCCTTCTAAATGCAACATGAGAAACAAATGTTCAGCTCCTCACAGAGTACATCACCAACTGGGAACGCTCCGCGGCCGGAGCCAGACGAGCATGCTCAGAGCCAGATAAAGCTGAGCCGGCATGCCATTGGCTGTCCTGTTAGCAGCTGAACCTTTCATTGGGGCTGATTTCCGCCTGCGTTCTGAGGTGTTCAATGAAAACATTAAGATGCATGTCACACGTTCATGCGCCGGCCTTCTTCATCATCTCTGGTTGGATAACAGTCCCACGCATGCATGGTTCCATGCCGTTGGATGTGACGGAGTGCCGCTCAAACATCCATGTTAATATAGAGTTCACATAACAGTTTGTTCTGGTGACACGGCGGCGTGATTTGTTCTGGTTCTGTGATTTTGTCTCACAATACGAGTTTCGTCGGCAGGTGAAGGGTGGGAGAAGCGCCCCGCTGCACGCTCGAGCCTGATGAGCCCCATCCACCGTCCCACACCGACCTCACCTGCTCTATTTGTATTCCCAGCACTGATCTGATATTTGGCCTGCCCCGGTCTAGACTGGGGTCTTCCGTAAGGCCCAGAGAACAATCCCTCAGAAGGGAAAGGGCAATTCAATATGAGATGAGATTTTATAGTGCCCCACTTTTTGCCTGACTCTGCTTTGATCAATAAACAGTTACTAACCTAATAGCATTTTAGAGAGAACAAAGGGAGGTTTATCATAAGACTTGAAGCCTTGTCTAGAGAAAATCTCCCGCCATCTTGAGTGTGGAAAATAAATGAGACAGTAAGTGAAGCCGAAGTGATGGGATGGACAGGGACACGTCCAGATTCCAACATTTCACCATCACTTCAACTTAAATTAAAGCTGCAAAGACTAAACACAAAACGAAGCATGCAGAAGCTGCAAGTGTTCCTCGTCAGATGAGTCGACAGCAAAGGTTCTGCAGCACACGGGCTGTGAGCATTACTGAAATGCATCCAATTGTATCAGTTTGGATTCTACGCCTTTTCCTTTTACCCAATGAACCTATTGATTTGTGCCACTAAAGCACGATAGGCTCAAAGTGCCTCGATCCCTGTCGCTGTCCTTTCAGCACCGCTCGATGAAGCAGCAGCAGGGTTGCAAAGAGAGTGGGGGGGGCGGGAAGCGTATTAAAAAGAAAATTATTCCCACCCAAAACAGATTTTTTCCTGCAATTCACCGGAGTGTGAAATACAATCAACACCTCTGGGCTCTGTTCAAGCTAGCCAGCCACACTGGAGCCCGGGGCTTCCAAAGACTTTCAAATTAAGGAAATTAAAAGTCACCCATCCGCACCAACAAATCAGTATTATCCCATTCACAATCATACTATGGGAAGAGATGAGGGATGTGTGTGTGTGTGTGTGTGTGTGTGTTAGTACACTGAAAGGAATAATTATGCGATATGCCGCCACACTCACCGGCTGAAAGACCCCGGTGGGTGGCGTCGTGGTCGCTGTCGCCCTGCTCGCTGTCACCATGGCCACTGTCTTTGGAACTGACGATGTCTGCCTCTTGGAATGCCGAACTGAGAGAGGCAGGAAAGCGAGTGGGAGGATTTGGACAGTTGCGTGAAAGAGAAGGAGGTGGGAAATTGAGAGAATGAAAGGGCAGGAGGATGAAATGCGGGACAGGAAAAAGGAAGAGTGAGAATCAGAAATCAACACCAGTAATTCGGTCACGGCGGCCGTCGGGTCTAAAGTGGATGTTACACATGGCATAATGAAATCCAGCATTAAGGCTTTAATAGGTGCTGCTCTGTCAGTTATGGGACCGATGCCAAAATGAAGATGAACATTATGGACACTGTGGGAACCATGCAGCCTCTCAAAGCAAAAATTAATGATGCAGAAAATACAGGATTCACACTGTTGGGTGTCGTAGACACGTTTATTGATATGTGAATAGGCCTGTGGAGCGTTCTCGGTCCTCTGATGGAGGACGGTATGTAGTTCACGAGGCTGTGTGAGTGTGTGTGTGTGTGTGTGGTCTCTACCTGTTGACCCGTCTGGGTCTGTCCACCAGGTAGCTGAGCTCTGCTCGCTGATGTTTGTTCTGAAAAACCAACAGAAACTCAGAATCACACCGCTAAAGACGAACAGAGGAGATCTTTGCGTTATTAGAGAAGCGTAACGGAACACGTGTGCATGAATTGGTTGTCAAAGTGCTTTTGTGGCAGAGGAATTTGCGTGCCGCCAATGCGTGAGTGGGCGGGAGGAGGCGGGAGAAGGGTTCGGGAGGATAGAACGCGTAAATGATTGAGACGCCCGATGCTTAAACTGAACAACCTTTGTTCACGGTGTTGCCGTGCTGGCTCGTGCACGGAATACTTAACGCGCAGAAAAGGCGAGGCTGTGCCTGACTGCCTGGCTCCGCTCCAGTCACTGCAATCACCAAAAAGCCCCAGCGCCACAGTTCCGCGCGCAAAACGCACGAGATGAGCGCAAAGCAGAGCTGGGACATTCCCTTCCTCCGGTCAGATGTGATTATCTGATTACGCATCATGAGTTTAATGAGCGCCAGTGAGGCTCATGTAGACCAACTATCTGACGCGCACAGAAACGAGATGTGTCCGATGAAGTTGCGCGTTTACTTTATTTCTTCTTCTCTGTAGTTCTCAAAAGTCGACGGACTCATTGTGATAAGAAAATGCCCTCACAGTCCAAACTGCGTATTTTGGGTTCAGCGTTAAACAAGCCCTGCGCGCGCCTGAGTAAACCGCCTAAACGCACGGCACATTAATAAGTAAGAATGTGTCTTCCAGCTTCGCAGTGACTGGAATCTTAAACGCTCCCCTTTACGCGCGAGATCAGCCCCGGCCTGACAGCGAATAAAGCCGAAAGGCCGCAAGAGAATTGACGTCCAATCACCAAACGCATGCCAATGATTAAAGGCTACGGAGCGGGACAGCCCAAACAATGCATTAAACTGCTGCCCCCCCCCCCCCCTCGTAGGCCGTCGCTGTTCGCGGCCTGAATGGGCGAGTTTCTCCGGCATGGAGCAGATCTTTAACGGTAGCTTAATCACGTGTTCGAGCCGTGAATTCAGACGAGACCTGTAAGATGAGTCTTACCTCGCTGGACAGGATGCTCCCGTTGGATATGATGTCGGGCTGCTGGTCACTGTAGCCCGTGACTATTGCGCCGCAGGGGTTGGTGTGATCCGTGTCCGTGCTGCGGGCAGGGCTGCACGGCTTGAGGAACATCAGATCCGTTTTGGCGGATTCCGGTGTGAGACACACCTGGTAGCAGTAGGAGTTCTGGTTTTGGTGGTGGTGGGAGCCGAAGCCCCCACCCCCGCTGCCCACGCCAGACTCTTCCACTGGCACCTGGCCCACGGGCCCCACCCCCGACGTGACGTTGGTGCTCTGAACTAACATGATGTCGGATTTGCTCAGTTTCTTCTGTTTGCGGCCGCGGGCCTGCCTGCTGCAGCACGACCCGCAGCACAGGCAGCAGTCTCCGGCCAGCAGGCACGTGTACAGGTTGAGCTTCTTGTCCTTCTGGCAGCGCACGGCCAGGACGATCATGGCCAGGAGGAAGATGAAGGACACGGAGCCCAAGGCGATGATGAGAATGAGAGTGAGGTCAAGAGAGGTCTCCTTCGCCTTGGAGGCCGAGCCGCGGTCCCCGCTGCGGCCTTCCACCACGCTGTCCACTAATATTACGCTCACACTAGCCGAGGAGGACAGGGGGGGCTGCCCGTGGTCCCTCACTTCGATCAGCAGGTCGTAGTAACCCTGCGGATCCCGCTTCGGGGAGATTCTGCGGGCTGTCCTCAGCTCTCCTGTCCTCCAATCCATGCGGAACATCCCCATCTCGTTGCCCCGGAGGATGCTGTAGGACAGCCGTGCGTTCTCGCCATCGTCTGCATCCATGGCGACGATGCGCGTCACCAGGTACCCAGGCTCCGCAGAGCGCGGCAGGTGCTCTTTGGCTGTGCCGTTTCTGCCAATAGGAGCGATGACGGAGGGCGCGTTGTCATTTTGGTCAACGATGATCACGTTTACTGTGGTATTGGAAAAGAGTTCCGCAGCGCCAGAGTCTTTAGCCTGGACCATGAAGCCAAACTCCTTCAGCTGCTCGTAGTCAAAAGAGCGCAGCGCGTAAAGGTAGCCGGTGTCCTGGTTTATGGACACGTACGTGTCCACAGACATGCCCTGTATGTCACACTCCAATATGGAGTACGTAATCAGCGCGTTCTGTCCTATGTCATTGTCCGAGGCGCTCACGGCGTGAATGAAAGCACCGGGGACGTTGTTCTCAGTCACGTACACGTCGTATACCGCCTGCGTAAAGCGCGGCGCGTTGTCGTTCTCATCGGAGACGTGCACTTTAATGGCCTTGCTGGTGGCGAGCGAAGGCTGACCCTGATCCTTGGCGACCACCGTGATGGTGTAGGACTCCGTGTCCTCTCTGTCCAGCGGGCCGTCCGTCACGATGGTGTAGTAGTTCTTAAAGGACGATTTCAGCTTGAAGGGAACGTCTCCTAATAACTCACAGCTCATGTGTCCATTCTCACCGGAGTCCCGGTCCGAGACGCTAAAGAGAGCGATCACCGTGCCCGGGGCGCCCTGCTCGCTGACCGACTCGGTCACGGTGCTGAAGCTAATCTCTGGCGTGTTGTCGTTCACGTCCAGGAGTTTGACCAGCACCTTGCAGTGCGCCGGGACCGCGTTGGCCCCCAGATCCTTGGCCTGGACGTAAAGCTGGTGCGTGTTGCTCTCTTCATAGTCCACCTCGCCCGCCACCTCGATCCTCCCCGTCCTGGCGTCGATGTTGAATAAGTCCTTTATCCGCGGGGTGTTGTGGCTGCTGAACGAATACACGATGTCTCCGTTCTGACCCTCGTCGACGTCCGTAGCGTTCAGCTGGATGACCAGCGTGCCCACGGGAGAGTTCTCCCTCAGGTTAACGGAGTAAACCGTCTGCTCAAATGACGGCGCGTTGTCATTGGAGTCCAGGACTTTAACGACCAGGAGCGCCGTCCCGGTGCGCTGCGGGGTGCCCCCGTCCACCGCCGTCAGCACGTAGCGGTGCACCGCCTGCTGCTCCCGGTCCAGCGACCTCTCCAGCACCAGCTCGGCGAACTTGTTCCCGTCGCTCTGCGTCTGCACGTCCAGGTAGAAATTGTTATTATTCGTAATGGCATATGTGCTGAGCGCGTTCGTGCCCACGTCCGGGTCGAAGGCGTTCTCCACCGGGAAGCGGGTCCCCGGTATGGCGCTCTCGGATATCTCCACGGAAATGTCCGTCTCTGGGAAGCTGGGCGGGTTGTCGTTGGTATCGATCACCTCGATCTCCACGCGGAAGAGCTCCAGCGGGTTTTCCAGGAACACCTCCAGGTGCAGAAGGCAGGGGATGCTCTGCTTGCAGATTTCCTCCCGGTCAATCTTCTCCTTGACCACCAGCGCACCGTTCTCCAAGTTCGCCTCCAGATACGGTGTTCGTGAACTCGGCACAGTCTGAAAGCGGCGAGCGGAAAGTTTGGTAATGTCCAGCCCCAAATCCTCCGCAATATTCCCAACCACGGAGCCGGGCTCCTGCTCCTCCGGTACCGAGTAGTGGAGCTGAGCGGCCGCTCCATCCAGGACGGACAGGATGAATATGAACCGAATCATGTCCTCTCCGTTTCACCAATTTCACTTCAAGAAGAAATGTCTTTTGCTATTCCCTTTTCTTACAATGAAAAAGCTTTTCAAATGTTCGCTGTCCGTAAAAAGGCAGTGGAGTAAACAACAACAACAAGAGGAAGAGGAAGAGGAAGAGGAAGAAGAGGAAAGCTGTCCGATTCTGACGATCCTCTCCTCTTCCTCGGCTCAGTGAAACGCCGTGCCGTTTGCGCTGTGGGACGCGCAGCCATCGGGTCCGGGCTTCTCCGGTTTAATCAACTCTGCACCGGCAGCCTGGAGTCAGGGCGCATTGCCCACACTGTGCGCGCCAGACTGCTCCTTCTTCACGCAAAGTCACGCAACGTGGGAAATTCCACTCGAGCTAGAAAACAAAGCCAAAACTCCTATTTACGCACAAGCGCCACGGACGATGAAAGCAGCTTCTAAATGCAGACCGGCGAGTCGCGGGACTGTCCGGGGGGATGGAGTGCGTCGCTGCGCCTCCGCGCTCCAAGACGCTGCGCTCTGTTCTCGGCTCTGCTTCTGTGAGGCGAGTGTGAGCGGCGGGGTTGGTTTTGCGCACAACTCCTTTCCCCACCAGCCAATGGCATTCTCACGCACCGTGTGTAATGGCACCTGATTGGGGCTCTGCGACGCCAGCCAGAGCGCGCATCGGGCGCGCGTAACAGAAGCAGCTCTCCTCTCCTCTCCTCTCCTGCAGGCTCGGCCTCCGTTGTACAGAAATGAAATGTTTTACGCATCCGTTGCATTAAGGACGACCAATAAATGGTGACCGTTGGCAGCGTGTGGATGACGTCATCCTGCTGCCCCGGGAGGGCTGATGGGTAGCCAAAAAGTACAACTATGGGTGTTGTATCTTTTAGTGTGGCTGATGGCTGTCGATTTGCCACATTAAAAAAAACTTGACCCGCATGAAGTTGCCTGTGACGCACATTCCAACAGGATGCGTTCACAGCCCGCATCAATGTAATCATCAGTGACGCAATACAGTGTCATGGTCTCTCTCTCGCTCTCTCTGCACAAAACGCAAAGGGACAATCCGAAACGTGCGTAAACATCTTAAATGGTGGAACATGCGGTGTCATTGAGGAAGCATCCGGTAATTCGGTGTAATGACGCGCCATCCTTCAGTCCCGCCGCGGCGCTAACAGCCTGTCGCCCTGTCCTTATCATTAACCCCTCACACGCTGGCCTTAAGTGGAATGAAGTTGCATCATGTGCTAATTTAATTCATAAAGCATAAATTAAATATGCAAATGAGGGAGGCATAGTTAGAAGAGAGCCGAGGCACAAGGGGGGGGGGTCTAACTGCTCAGTATTTGGAGGATGATGACAAAAAGATGAAAAATAGCGTAATTGAATCTAATTAACATAAATCTCTAATTCCAAGTGTAACAGATGCAGCGCCACAATCTCGGCTGTAATGCGAAGCGACGCGTCCATTGAGCAGCGGATTAGACAGCGATTCTGCGTCTCGCCATGAGAGTCAGGAGAAACAAAGCGGAGACGTTCCGTGGATTCCTCCCGCGTCGGATCGGAGCTGCGACCGAATCGGGATGGAACTGAAGCGGATCGCCGCCCCCCCGCCTGGATCAGCCTGTTACAGAGACCAACGTCGCCCCCTCGCGTCAGCCCGCTGTCCTCTGGAGAGTCTGGGAGAGGAAGGTGACGAAGAGGAGCGCTGCACGCTCCTGCTGCTGCACAAATATATATATATGATAATGGTAAAACATATATATCTGTCTGGCTGTCTGTCTGTCTGTCTACTTTAACTTTCTTTTAAATCGGGGGGGTTGAATCATATTTCTGCAGGTGTCACAACACACCTGCTTGTGCAACTCACCTGGGGAAGGTGTGCTAATAGAATTAGCAGCTTGATAACAGGGTGGCAGAGCTCCAGAACTAAAGACGCTGCGACTTTTCTATTTACAGATGTATTTTCTTGTGGAAAAGGTCTACAAAGTGAAATACCTTCAGAGGCGTCGCTCTCATATCTTCAGCCAGGAGCCCGTTAGCTTCAATTAAATAGCGTTTCAGCAGGAACACGAGGAACTATCCTCTTGCGGCTGTGTTCCATCAGCCACCTGAGTCAGGCCTGACCGCGAGCGGAGCCGGCACTGGGGATAACTCAGCGACATGGAATGGATCACCTCCAGTGTGATTACTTCTGCTCTTGCTGCTAAAATGTGTAAATGTTATTGAGCTTTGCAGGTGTTTTATTTATGGGCGGGCCCGGCTAGCAGTTTCCCTCTGTTTATGCTAATGTCAGCCTGCTATAGCTTCATGTTTAGCCAACATTCAGCACCGGGCGCCTCTCCTCATTCTCACAAACATCTGGAATAGGAGTGCCAAATGATATATTCATGGTGTGATGTTAACAATAGAAACGTATACCTGGCACATCAAGGTTTGGGGCAGCTGCTTTTGACTTCGTCCCCGGTTGTCTTGTTACTAGACCAATATTGGCAGCAATCCTTCTTTTACTGTTGGTGCATTTATAATTTAGCGGCTCCAGAATGACAATTGAGACATAATTTTTAACAAATGATATCATAACCGGTCATGATGTGTGGGGCTAACATACTGGGGTCTTTTTATGCAGGTAAAAGCTCAGCAGGCCATTAAAATTTCATAATAAGAACAAAAAGGCAATTACAATATCATTAAGGGGGTTAGCACCCCGAGGATATTCCTCAAGTCTATTGCGGTGCCCTTTGGTCGGCCTGGACCCAGCCGCTGCTGAACAACTGCCCCCCAGAGACCGCAATAGAACTGAGTTGTGCTCCAATGACAAACTATTAAATGGGAGGCATAGTCACTTTCAACATGAATCTATATGGTTTAGATTTAAGCACACAATAACGGCTCAGGGAAATTAGTCCGAGCCTGATTTAAAGGCACATCCTGCAGAAACAAAAGAAGTCCGTTCATTTCGGTGAAGTTAATTCATCAGTTTAGTGAAGTCCAGGGGTTATAGATTACAGGGAAGCTGTAAAATACAGCAGAAGAGGTAAATAAGCAACACAATGGATGAGCGAGATAAGAAAAGAACGTTTTGAATTATAAAGTCTTGTTTTACAGCCTTATGAAACATGTCAAAGACAAAGGAATGCAGGTGTTTCTTAAGGGGGTAATATATGAATTCACCCTTTAATACCAGTGAGTGTGAACAGCCTCTTCGCACCATTTGGGCTCCTATAATTGCTCCAGCCTTACAGTGGGCCTTGAGCCCAATGAGACTGTGTACAAAATGGATGGCTGTGCCCGGAGCCTAAAGCGACTGCGTGATCACTGTCTGTCCCGGGCAGCTGCAGGGTGAGTCCCTGCCCTGACGGCCATTACTCAGGCTGATGGATGGAGGGATAGCGGGGGGAGGGATGTGGAGAAAACATAAAGGCTGGTAGGAAGGAAGGAAGGAGAGATGGGATTCAGAGGAAGCAGAGGACAGTAGATTAGGGCTGGATGAGCGAGTGAGCGCGGGGGGGGGGGGCAGCATGGATGCAGGAGCTGGGCCCTCAGGAGGCCCAGGTGTTAAAGAGGGATGAGGGGAGGTGAGGGAAACGGGGGTGGAGAGACGGAAATCTGGGTATGACAGCAGTGAGTGGTGCCGATGACAAATGGAAGAGGAGGATGAGGAGATGAAGATGAAGCTGATGATACTTTAGGTCTAAATATATCAGTAAGTGTCTGCAGAATCGTTTTCGACTCCTGCATCCTGGGATGATGCGCTAAAAACAAGCCCCAAGAAACGCTTGTCATCTAAAACAAGAACACAAGCTTTATGATACGGCGAAAATAAAGAGGAAAATGATGAAACGAGTGGAAGCAATTAGTTTGGGTCCAAAACAAAACTGTATCAGATGCGTGAAAGACGCAATTCAGCAGGTAAGCGGAGGCCATTTAAACATCTACCTGAGAACATGAACGCCGGCGATGGCTGATCCAAACGCAAGCCAATACGGTTAATGAGAAAGTTAACGTCGTTAACGTGAGCTCATTTATACCCCGCTGGACAGGCAGCAGCATTCTCTCTCTCTCTCGCTCTCAAGTGCCTCTATATAACCACAGGCGGGTTGAGAATTAACCTGTCTGGTGACGTTTCCATCGGAAACTGCGATTGAACCAACACACTAAAGTTTAAGGTTTTACCTCCAAATCAATGACCTGAAAAAGGCTGAAGGACAGACCAGAGCAAACGAGCACAGAGCCGGATGCAACCATTTTGCCGATCCCAAAGATAGTGATGGTGATTGTGGTGAGCAATTTATGATATGGAGGAACAGACGCAGCGCTTCAGCTGTTCTAATAATATTACAGCGGCAATGCAAAGATGAAGGAGGGCGAAAAGTCATCACTAAGGCAGTCAACAAGAAATATGGAGTTCTGCGATCAGTGCCATTATCATATTCACCATATGCTGATAATACTGGTGCTCTAAGAACAGCTCAATAAGCAATCTGGATGGCTCTCCGCTGGCCCTTGGCTCCGATGTGCTCCGCTCCCGGTCTGTTTGGTTATGCAGTGATTGCCTCCTTCCCTGCCCTCCTCACTCACTGCCTCCGAGTGCCTCCGCGCCGCCGTCCACACACTGTATTTCTGCGCCTCCCCAGACGGCAGACCAATCTATGTGCTCGTATTCATCTTAGCTGGAACTGATCTGTTCTCTGTCTCATGCACTGGCCTTTCCCCGGAGGTTAGATGAGGCCCCATCATATCCCTCCCACACCGTCATTCTCTTTGACTCTCTCTTTTCTCCCTGAGAAAATTAAATATTGAATGTAGTGTAGACGGCACGCACGTTTGAACAAATATGATGATCAATATCTGTGTGTGGTGTGCATGTGCTGCACCTGCAGGCTGGGGGGGTGACACGGGGGCATCGCTGGGACAACTGACGGGGGGGGGGCTACGCCGGGAACGTGCACGGGATGGTTGGTTTTCATCATTTGACTCTCTCTCTCACACACACACACACACACACACACCAATCCCATTCAATTCTGAAATAGTTTTATGTGTTTGGTATACTGTAATACGTTTTGAATGATTCTGTGTGTGTGTGTGTGTATGTGTGTGCGTGTGTGCACACTAGCCATTTGATATTTGCTAAGGGCTCCATCTTAGGTGGAAGACCAGGAATGTAACCTGAAACTTGTGTCTCTGTGATGATTGGATGATTCATGGACACCCAAACGGCCACAGAACAAACGAGTCGGGCCTTTTTGGTCCATTTTTAGTCTTTCTTCATCCCAGCAGTGCCGGGTCGACAGGTTGTGGCATTGGGTCGGTTCTGCAGGAGTGTGTGGCGCACAATGCAGCACATCCCCGAACCTTCTAATCACCAAGGCGCCGCCTGCCTTTCAATGTAATGACGGCTCAAACCTCCGAGCAGTCAATCAGGGACCGTTGTGTGTCAACGAAGCGCAGCGTTTGCTTGCTGATATTATGGCTAATTAGCTGCAACCGGCTCCCCCAAGGCGGAGCGGCAGACGCTGAGGTAGTGTTGTAGTTTCACTGGCACCGTCCTCTTCATCTGAAAGCAGCGGCGTTCATTCATATGTCTGAGACTCGGATGCGGCTTGCAGACATGTCGTGTTAAAATAGTTTGAATTCAGTCGATGCCCTTGTAGATCTTATCCATTAAATGAAATGATTAGTAAGAAACAGTAGATGCAGAAAGCCACGATGCAGCATTGATGTACAACCGAGTCCTTCCGCTTCTCGGCATTCTCCATAAACTCTTGGTTAATTATCTGAGATGTGATGTCGATGAGAAACACTGTTTCCGAAACAAGAAAAACGAATCAGGCTAAGGCAGAAACATTTGTGCTGACAAACGGTGATTTATTGCTCATGCATACATTAGACCGATCCTACCGGGGCTTTTTAAATGAGTGCAGGGGCTGCAAGGACAGAGATGGTGCTGCTGCAGCAGCCCGGTGCTGGAATGGAACCGAAGACCTGCTATCTGAAGACCTGAAATGAATATGTTTCTCTGTTCCCTGGCCGAATAGCAGGGATCCATGTGGGGAAAGAGGGCATGTTGTCTGGTGACGCCCCCGTCAGCACAAACACTCCAGGCTACAGTGTCTTGTGTCACTAAATGGGTTTCTCTCTGTGGTTGAGGCTTCTGTCGGCTTGTAGTATATTTACCTTAAACAAACATGAGCAGGTTTTGTTGCTTCCTTTTAACCTCACATTAAAAAATCATGGCAGAATGTTAAGTTGGAATTGATTAGTAGTGACCATCTAGGCTGTAAGCGGCGCTGACTGTAGCTCAGCACAGGGACCCGTTCACAACAAATGATCACAATATGGAGTATGCTGCTATTTAGCTGGTTCACTGTTCACTCCTTGATGTTTGGCCTTCAAGATAAAAGACAGCTGGCTGATGGGAATGTCATTGTTTTAATTATTTGGTCCTAAATAGATGACAAGTCATGTTAATTAAAACCAAGAAACTCAACCTAACGTTGGTGACAAAGAATAAAAGAGATTCTTCCTCCAAGGCTCATCGTCACCTCGACCGAAGGGGTGGAGCAGCCGATCAATCAACCAATCAACAGAGAGACATTGAGATATTTTTGACAACACTGTGCTTGATAAGCAGGTTGTTCCACACCTGTATGCAGATCAGGTTGATGCCTTTCATTAATCCGGTCCGAATATTCTGGGATAAGATGACAAAGCACCTCCTGCAGCGGTGCCTCGTTTGAGGAAATAAGAAACTCCAGTCAATAAATGAGCAAAGACTGGCAGCAGTCTTCCTCATAATCTCTCTGCTCATGTCTGATTAGTCGAGACTGGTGGCAATGAAGAAACTTAGATTATGAATAAAGCCAAGAGACAGCTGCTGGATCCGAGTCCTTTGCTGCCAGACAGTTATTTTGGATCCTGATTCAGTCGCTTCTCATCAAAACCATTAGGACTGAAGGAAGCTCCCGTCGAGTCTCTCCTGCATCGCATGGGGAGGCGGGAGTAAATATACAGGGAGGCATCCGCCCATTGGTTGCCATGCTCATTCTACAGTCACACAAGAATACATAGTTCCCACATGACGTCACGATTTACGGCTGTTGCAGCGCCTGCGCCATGTTGCTTGTCATTGGCTCGCGATCTGCGGACAATTCAGGCAGCATTGAACTGAGTTTTTATATTAAACAAAGTGAAAATGGAAGTCTCCTGCTGGGTCAATGGATGTTAATCCAGCTAATCGTGCTGGAGGTCCAGTTAAATTTAGGTTTTATCGTGTCCCCGTCATTAGACTTAATGAATGTGAGAAAACAAAGCTCTTGTCGGATCAAAGACGGAGATTCTGGCTGGCTCGGATCAACAGGAAAGATGTTCCCTCAAAGCACGCAAGAATGAGCTCAGAGCACTTTGTGTCAGGTGTGTGTTTTATTATTTGTTGACAGACGTAATTTACTCAGTACTATCTTGTGTAACTGATGTATACCGAATGAATCCTAAACATGCCGTGTGCAGAATTCATTTCTACCTGTAGGCTGACATCAGAGCAGCGGCCGTGCTCATGGCGTCGGTGCATCCCGGAGACGAGCGCTAGGTAGGGAGACGGGTAAAAAAAATAGGATCTCACTTTGAAAGAGTGAAGAGAAAGTGATGAAACGGGCCCTTAGTTTGGGTTGGCTGAGTGGGATGAAAGGAGGCTGAGGGATAAAGTACAAAGACACAGGTAGACAGAGGGCTGCACTGAGTGGGCGGGATCAGGACGTGAACAGAACACGCTGAGACTCCAGCTAATAACAGCTCTGTGGTGGGGAAGTCGCCGGCGCATCTGTGAGGAGCCATGTTTTTCTGTTCCACCCCATCATCAAACACACATGCAGCTAACGCACATTATTCTGCACCGCTGGCGTCACCGCTAACCGAGCGGCGGCCGTTTTCCCCTCGGCGCTCCCTTCTCCTTCTCCATGTGGCATGAGTGGACGCACCTCAGCGTGTCCAAGAGTGTGTGTGTGTGTGTGTGTGTGTGTGTGTGTGTGTGTGCGTGTGTGAGATTACAGAACAGTAACAATCAACAAGAGAGCGATCCATCAGCCGCCAGCCCCGCTGTGAAGTTTTCATTCATTGCAAGGTCAATGCTGCACAACACGGAGTACTGCTGGCGTGGATCTCCACAGGGGATCAAAGGGTTCCACACGGGCCTGGAAACGTCTACACAGACAGGCAATAAGGAAGTGTCTCCAGCAGTCTTGTTAGAGCGAACACGCATGCCGGCCTGGTTTAAGGTTACACTAATGGTGCTAATGGATCTGGGAGGTGCCTTGGAGATTTCTAGCATCAGGAATACTGTTGTTCCACAGTATTCCAGATAAATTTGACAGTCCGGAAAGAAATCATCCAAAAGATTATAAACTCAGAAGGAGCTAAAAGGGCCCCCACCTCCACCGGTGAAAATGAACCAGGTCTAATGGCTGGTGTAGACTGGGATCCACCCGGGTCACGGCAGAGACCGCGACTTTAAGGACCTCTATAAGTTACAACCGGGCTGGAGACTCACCTGGTCAGGTGTGACCGGAACAGCTGCGTCATTAACGATTATCGCACAAATGAAGGCCGGTCCGTGAAAATATTGTCTTAGATGAAAAAAGTTTGGGGACCGATCTGCTCTAAAATTCTATGATTCCTTCTTTGACACCGACATTTCTGAAGATCTGTTGTCCCGATTGTTTTTGTGTATAAACATGCGACAGACAAACAAACAAACAATCCAATAAAGTGTTGAAAAGCAGCCCTCCTTCATGGAGGTCATAAATGGCTGTTCAGCATCCACTCCCGGGCCGTGGATTATTTCAAAGGATGCCTCGCTGCTCGCCTCCGGGCTGGGCCGCTGCCGCCGCCGCCGCTCCGCCCCTGCTGTCCTCATCAGTCAGCCTGGGAAGATCGTTAAGTGAGAATGAAGCACTAATGGAGAGGGATTAAGATCTTCACTTTATTATGAAGTGCAAAGGTACAAAAACACTTCACAACGCAAACAGCAAGCGAGGGGGGGGGGGGCGGGAATTAGGGGAAGCAGGTCTGAAGGAGCGATGCATTATTTATCGCTCTGAAGCGCAGCTCATTGATTTAATGGAAATACGATTCTTATCTTTCGATCATTAAGACAAAGGCCTTATTCCTCACCATATGTCACTGTCTGATTGGATAACGCTCCGACCAACAGGCAGACAGCAAATGTCATCCCAGTAACAGGATAGGTACGTTCTGTGATGAAGACTACTTCATGAACTTCATCTCAGTTTGCACAAGGAATTAGCTGCTATCCTGACAAGCACACACGGAGCAGTTATCACCTCCACCTGTTCGCCTGCTCTTCGCTCCCGGTTGGTCAAACAGCATATTGATGGCTCGGAGCAGCAGTTATGCTTCACACACACGTCGCTTGGCTGGACTTTCCTTTCCTTCAGTCATTCATTCGTTTGCTTCTTTGCTGTCTTTGTGAATGTGGGTGTCAGAAATCGTAGAGCCTGACGCCGTGGGCAACCCTTCAGGACACGGGGTCGGCCTCAGTTAATGAAAGGTTCCGTGACAGTTGCTGTGTTTGCTGTATAATCACTCAGGATCAGAATCAGGATCAGGATCAGGATCAGAATCGGTTTATTCAATTTCTCGACATGTACTTTACTTCATGCAACATGTAACATGAAGTAAAGACAATAATAAATGCAAGCTGCAGCGCCATACACTATACATATATTATACAATACCTATAAGTAAATAAAAAACATGAATACAGAACCCACCGCATAAATCAGAAGATCCAGAGCGGATCCAACAGCGGCCACAGGTCCTGGGTTCTAATCTGGGCCCTTCCTGTGTGGCGTTAGCGTATTCTCCCCGTGTCTGCGGGGGCTCCTTCCAGGTTCTTCAGCTTCCTGCTACCACCAGAAGCACGCAGCGGTGTCTCTGTGTGGCCCCGGGAGGAACCGGCTGGGCGTCACCCGCCTCTCGCCCCATACATTTGATAAGAGTTAACAGAAGGCAAATGGGTGACTTCATGTCAGACAGGAGACGTTTCAAACATTCATTTGGGATAAATGGCAGGTAGGTGGCGGGGGCGTTGGTTTTGTCATAGCGCGACCAGCAGCCAGTGGTGGAGGCGTGACAGGCGGCGGCGAGGCGGGCCGGGAAAAACACGCAGTCAGAAAAAGATCATAGACGATGCCTAAACGGAGAGACGCCGACAGCAGGAACAGAAGAGGAGAAGATGGAGCAAAGGAAGAGAACGCTGTCAGTGGGGAGGGCACCACAGGGTCCCCACCCCGCCCAGCAGCCCCCCCTAATTCAACCAAGCCTCCTCCTGAATCAAACTCACTGCCCTGCAACCATAATAAAGGAGGCAGACGGTGAAAACATTTAAATCTGGTGGACATAGACGCCAACCTCTGATGGTTCTGTTCATCAAGGTCAGCAGTAAAGGAAGTGGAAAAACACTCTGATACGGGAATGTTTTGAGGGAAGTAAACAAATAATGTTGCCATGGAGCTAGTTATTAGCTGCAGGCTGCAGCATTCATTTCGTTTATGTGTGTTTACAGGTTGGGAAATGGGCAACAGAACTCTGGATCAGATGTCAGCTGGGTTTAATGCTGAAAGAAGCCTGGGGATTTGTATGCTGTGTTTTTCCTCATGAGATGAGGAAGACATCCAATCTGAGCATCATGTTGTGGTTTGGATTCAACAGATGAAAGAGATCTGGGATTGATGTCACACCCTCCCTCAAATGCCTCCAACCGCGGGTTTTACTGGAGTGTGGGTCAAATGAAAAATCCAAAGCACAATGATAAACTTCCTGGGGTTCCAAAGACATGCAGCAGGAACCTGGGCGCTCTCCTCCACAACGTTCCTCAACGGAGCGACAGGAACGCCTGCTAGTTTAAGAGGTTCCTTCTCTTAACAGGAAGGAATACATTCTTTGACAGATCCGGTTAGATGCTTGGCTCCGGGGGGGGGAAGCCAGTCAGAGAGCACTAAAGCGAGAAGAGCCAGGACTGATGCTCAAGTGCCTGACAGAAACACATGCACACACGCACAGGCTTCATCCCTGCTATAACACACACACACCGGCCCAGTGAGGCGAATTCCACCTGCAGCTCAACCTCATTGGAGGGTTTTTAACCCCTCAAGGACCATGGTGGTGAACAACCTCAGCGTGTTTCCCTTTACACTGCTTAACAAAGTACACGTACCGCTGGCTCCAGTGCCACTTCAGATATATCCACTGGTTGCCTGAAATGACTTCAGGAAGTCACTGCAATAGCAAAAGGGCTTCCTTTGATTCTTGGGGCTATGGCTTATAAAAGTGGCAAAAGGCTGAAGCTGGAGGTAAGAGCAAATGACCCCAGAGGGATGAGTGAGGGGCTCGGGATAAATCAGGCTGGTGCTGAGCGTCCGAGGCAAAGCCTCTGAATGGTTGGAGATGGAAATCCAAAGATGTCGTGCAGCAGGATGGATGAGAGCGTGAGTCCAAAGGCCCAGAGTTCAGACACATGTTGAAACACAGGCGGAGACACGAGGCTGATTGCAACACCGACGCCGGCTCGGATAAGCCACGAAGAGCACGATGAAAGACAACAAAGTTCTTCTTTAGCTTTAGCGTTAGCCGATCTGGTCTCAGCACAGGGCAGCAGTCGGCTGTAATCACAGGTAAAAGGTTACGCCTTGCTGCTGCCACCTGCTGCCCCGGGAGGTCAGGCAAGTAGGAACACGGGTCAGCAGGGCATGAGAATCCAAAGCAAGGTTTGTCTTGTTCCCTGGTTAAAGACATCCTTCAGTGGTTTGGGTAACTCCTGGTCTTTGTCCTCACACTGAGAGGGTTTCCTCCTGAGGACAGCCAGGCCGAACAGAACAGGGACACACCAATAAATCTACGACTACTGAACTTTCTTCTTGCCCCCTGAGGGGTCGCTACAGCAACCCAAGCTGCTCCACTTCACCCTGTCCTTTGCATCGTCCTCCCTCACTGCGTCCATGTGTCTCCTCCTGGGTCGTCCTCTAGCCCTGTCCTTTGCATCGTCCTCCCCAACACCAGCCACTCTCATGTCCTCCCTCACTACGTCCATGTCTCTTCTCCTGGGTCGTCTTCTAGTCCTGTTCGCTGGCAGTTCCATCCTCAGCATCCTTCTACCGATATAGTCCCCGTCTCCCCTCTGGACATGTCCAAACCATCAAAGTCTGCACAAACTCTTCCTTCAAGATATCCCCGACTCCATTCCTCTTTCCATCTCCTCCGTTATGAAACACCTTGAATCCTGCTCCTAAGCAGAAGCAGAAACAGACAGAGATGATTATCGCTTCATTCCTTTTAACCTCAATTAATCTGCTCTGCTTTGTGTCCTGTTGGCTGGAACTGTTCCGCTCCAAGCCAAATATGAGAAATACTTTCATTCCTTCCACATAAATGAAAAGTGATACAGGCACAATGCATCGTGCATGCGCCTCAATCACTCTGATTGATTGTGTTGTTTCTTTGTTAGGCGGCTGAATGAATACTGATGCTGAGAACTGGTTGAGGTCGACGTGTGTAAATCTGCACGCCCTGATGTAAAGGCAGAAAGTCGGCACTGAGTCCAAAAGGACTGACATAATGCCATAACAGTAAATGGACAGAGAGCCGAACCTCAGCCGAGGAAGTAAGACCAGCATCCAGTGCATCCATGCAACACGCACGGGTTCCACAGCCGCTCCTGGAAACAAAGAGTTTAAACCATCAACAGAATTCCTTTGAATTTCTTTATCTCAAACCTCACAAACGGCGGCCATGCTGCTTCCTCTCCGCCTTTTAATTAAGCAGCGCGTTGAGATGAATGACTGTTGTTGCTTTGCACAGTTCCCCCTTCCTTTCTTTCCGATGGCTTCTCTCTTTTTATCGGGAGCAGATGTTGGGGTTCACTCGACAGATAAATAGCGTGCCTCATCAAGGGTTTGAGTCTGAAACTGTCACTTTGAATGTTGCTTATCATGCTTTATCCTAACACAGTAGAGCCTAGAGGTGGCAACCCCGGCTGGGTGTTACACACGACAGAGAAATGAAAGGATCCAACTCGGAGCAGGTGCTGCCGCTGAGCTAGGCTGGTGTGTGCTGCAACATGTCCTACCTCGACCTCATATTTAAAAAGTCCTGGATCTACATGGTGATCTGGATCATCATCAAAAGGTTCTGGATGGTTCTTGGTATCTTTACACACCAACCATGAAAAGTAAAAGTGAATCAGAGTTGATGTGTATTTTTAACAGATTCTTTTAATGTTAAAATGTAATATTTGTTCCTGACCTCATTCTGGATCAGAACCAGAAGACATGTTTCATGATGGTTCATATCGGACGCCTTTATGACTTAGAGTTTTGGTGAGTAAATATATATATATTTTTAAGTCTCCATTAAAAGTAAATGGTAAAATGCAGATTTTTATTTTTGATCCAGACGGGTATCCGGATTGCTGTCAGACTTTAACGGGATCAAAGTTAGAACAAGACCAAAGTTAAACCAAGACCCATCTTCAGATTTGTTTTCATCAAGAGGCATCCAGCACTTATAATTATCTATAGACTCCAGGATTTCTTTTTCTCATTCACGGTGCGGGAATTTAATTTTCCATTTCGCAGAAGTCTCAGCTCGGCTCGGCTCGGCTCGGCTCGGCGGTGAAGGTGCATCGTGTACCGATTCTGTGACTCGAGTATTTTTCTGCATCCTCTCCTCGATTCCAGGCTAGACAGTGAAAATGATGTGCTGATAATCATATTGATATCAGTCTGGCTTTTGTCAATATCTGAGGTATATGTGAGAGAAAAAGTCCAAAACAGCAGTCGGTATTTTTCTGATTAATTCCCCAAAAAAGAAAAACTGGTATCGCCATCATCATCATTGATTTCTATCAAAGGCAAACAAAGATACAGTTGGCAGCAACGCAGGAGCAACTCTGGCTGTGTGCAACGCAGCATCGCAGCAGCAACTCTGGCTGTGTGCAAAGCAGCAACGCAGCAGCAACTCTGGCTGTGTGCAACGCAGCATCGCAGCAGCAACTCTGGCTGTGTGCAAAGCAGCAACGCAGCAGCAACTCTGGCTGTGTGCAACGCAGCATCGCAGCAGCAACTCTGGCTGTGTGCAACGCAGCATCGCAGCAGCAACTCTGGCTGTGTGCAACGCAGCATCGCAGCAGCAACTCTGGCTGTGTGCAAAGCAGCAACGCAGCAGCAACTCTGGCTGTGTGCAACGCAGCATCGCAGCAGCAACTCTGGCTGTGTGCAAAGCAGCAACGCAGCAGCAACTCTGGCTGTGTGCAACGCAGCATCGCAGCAGCAACTCTGGCTGTGTGCAACGCAGCAACGCAGGAGCAACTCTGGCTGTGTGCAAAGCAGCAACGCAGCAGCAACTCTGGCTGTGTGCAACGCAGCATCGCAGCAGCAACTCTGGCTGTGTGCAACGCAGCATCGCAGCAGCAACTCTGGCTGAGTGCAACGCAGCAACGCAGCAGCAACTCTGGCTGTGTGCAAAGCAGCAACGCAGCAGCAACTCTGGCTGTGTGCAACGCAGCAACGCAGCAGCAACTCTGGCTGTGTGCAACGCAGCAACGCAGCAGCAACTCTGGCTGTGTGCAACGCAGCATCGCAGCAGCAACTCTGGCTGTGTGCAAAGCAGCAACGCAGCAGCAACTCTGGCTGAGTGCAACGCAACAACGCAGCAGCAACTCTGGTTGAGTGCAACGCAGCAGCAACTCTGGCTGTGTGCAAAGCAGCAACGCAGCAGCAACTCTGGCTGTGTGCAACGCAGCAACGCAGCAGCAACTCTGGCTGTGTGCAACGCAGCAACATAGCAGCAACTCTGGCAACGCAGCAACACAGCATCACGGTGGCGCACGTGGTTCAGCGGGTCGTCCAATGATCGAGAGGTTGGCGGTTTGATTCCGGGCTCCGTGGCACATGTTCTGTCCTTGGGCAAAACGTAGTGAGTGAGTGAATGTCGGTGGCGGTCAGGAGGGCCGACGGTGCAGATTGGCAGCCTCGCTCCTGTCAGTCTGCCCCAGGGCAGCTGTATCTGCCCCAGGGCAGCTGCAGCAGCAACGCAGTCACTCATGAAGACTGTGTTTCAGGCTTTCTGGTCAGAAGGCTGAGCAAACCCTCCAACATCCGCTGCCATCAAAAACCTGTAACACACACACACCCACACACACAGTCAACGCACGCATGTTAATAACATGCATGTGATTAACATGCATGTTAAGCATGTCCTCTTTAGGTGCACTTGATGAATCCACAGCTGAGAGGAGCCGTCAGATCAGCAGTTTCTCCTTGGCATGCTGGACCGGTTCATAAACACATATCGACACGTGTCTTGTCGGTCAACGTTTCATGAGCACGTTTCATGAGCACATGAAATGTGCTCATGACAGTCCTAAAAGGCTGCTGTTCCATTTCCCTTATAAGCGCGTTCGCCGCGGTGAATGAATGCTGGAATGCAGGCGGCTTGTGCTTTGTATTTCGCAGGCGGTTGGTCTGCTGGCCTCGTCTCCGCGCTCCTGCGTGTCCTTCCAGTCTCAACCTTTTTTCTTGGGGTCGATGTTTTCAGCTGAATCATTAAAGTGGTTCTAGGCTCCGCTCCTGTGGATCAGAGGCTGCTGCTTCCACGCAGACATGTCAACCTACAAAGCAAGCGTTAATGAGAAAGGAGCTTTGGACTTTTTGCCATTCAATTGTTCTGTCCTTCTGCTTTTGACTCATAATTTCCCTGCGGCGGCCGTTCCTTTCAACGCCCTGCTTGCATGCCGTTGGCCGTTCGGTGACACAGAGGCTGCTCCGTTCAAATGACTCTTTCTGCCGTTTCCTTGCTGAGTTTGTTGGCACAGGCTCGCATAACAAAGCCACATGGATGTGGACCTCGGATCCGTGAAAGCGAGCAGCTGCCGGCTGCCACACACATTGTGGGGTTAATTGCTCGGACAGATTTGAGAAACTGGCATGTGAGCGTGTGATAAGTCAGTGAAGATATGTGTGAGCAGGAATCAAACTGCCTGGTGTGTGGAGTCGCTCTGTCAGTATGGACTATTAACATCCAGCAAGCAGCGGCGTCCACACAGGAAGCCGCCGGACACTGGACGTAACGGGGAGCCCTTTGTTCTACACACACTACTGGATATAAGCAACGAGCAGCAAAATCATTCCATTCGTTGGTGAAAAGCCGAAGTTACATTACAGTAAAAAAAAAAGAAGCTTCCATATAATTTTAAGGAATTTTTATTTGGAAAAATATTCCATAACTCGTTGTTAGCATAGTCATTTCACACATCAGTGCGCCAGACATAAATAGCAGCACTGATGTGTGAAATGAATCCTTACAGCATCTGGGAAGGAAAAATGTGCTTTTGTATAATTTGAGGGCTTTTTATTGGTAAAATATTCAATAACTTCCATGTTATGAAGCAGATTTTATCTGAGTGATGCCCTGTGCTGGGTCGACACCTGGAAGTTACGATTTGATGATGGAAGTTAAAAGCTTTAATGTCATTTTTTCTGACCTATTTCTTACTGTATCTACGGGCTGTACTAATAAAATCACATTTTATTAGTTTTATGTCTCTATAGAGAAAATATAGAAAAAAAACTTCTATCTATTACATCTATTACAAATCATTACATAAATCATTTTACTTTGTTAACCTTCTGCTTTCATCAGAATCATCACTTTTTCATTTTTCTTTAAACTAATGTCTACTTAAACAAATCATAGAATCCTGCAGTCACAACTGCAAGGGATTAATCCGTTCTTCAAGAAGAGTGGAAACTACAATTTCACTTAAAATATGACCTCAAAACATTTTCTGATGTCCTTTTTCAATTTCTCAGAAGACTGAAGTTGTTTTATTTGGCTGTATTTATTTAGCTCGGTTGTTACATCATCTCACTCCTCAGTGACGTTGCTGGACATCAGACCCCCACCAGCGAGGGAGCAGTCAAACAATGATGGCTTCCTCTCAGCTTAAACGCTGCCTCCTCTAAGTCAGCAAACAAGAGCAGCATTCGGAGGCAACATTTGGCCTAAAGCGAGCGTGGAGCTGCTGCCAGAGGCTTCTGGCCGCTGCTCTATCTGCTCCGGCGGGTGGCCAGCTCTGGAGCGCTGGGGCTTGATGGTCACAGGAGAAAAGGACTGAGTTGGAAGCTAACCTTCGCTGCTTTCCGAAGTTTAGCGAGCTAATTAAGGACCAATCTGATTAGGACTTTATCACCATTAATATTGCGGGGCTGGATAGGAAGCGTTGGCAGGCTCCATGCGGCACCCGCTGCTTGAGGACATTGTCACGTCGCCTGTAGGCAAATGAAACCAACTCTGTCCCTTCCTAGGCTCAAAGCTTCCTCAGCCTTTCCACCAGGAGGTACAGCGACAGTTTGATACCTGCAGGAACCACACAGGGGGAGGGTGGGATTTAAACCTCAATCTCACCAATCCTGAGCTGTGAGGCCCAAAGTGAATGTGTTTTGTACCTCCCTGAAGACGGTAGATAGGGTGCATGTATATATTACTGTGTTTTTGTGCTTTTGTATCTGTGTCTTATTGTGTATTTTTGGATTGCTGTATTCCTCCTCTGCACACAAATTTACCCTCGGGTAAACCTTGAACCTTGAACCTTGAATTTCCTCCAGCCGAGGGATTCCAATGCAGAATCAGCTGCTGACCATGAGTGGACCGAACACTGTGGGTGCCCACTGATGTTCAACGGCCTGATCGCTGCAGCAATAAAGGCTTCGAATCCAGAAATTGATCAGACGGCCGTTGATGCTGCTCACTTTAAAACGAAAAGCCCTTCAACCCTAAATGTCGCTTCTCTGTGCTCTCAGGCCGGGCACCAATAAACTCATTGTTTGCCCGGTCGTTCTGATTTTGTTCACCTTTTCATGTCAGGCCCATCGTTGAAGTAAGTGATGGCAATTTTCTCTCATCACTTTCTCTTGGGACAAAATCAAAGTCAGATCAAAACAAAATCTAATGATTAGAGGCTGCATCCAAACCGTCAGCGACGCCATCCCTGATCCAATCAGCTTTTACCTTGCGTCCCTGTCTTCCCTGAGCAGCACTCATTCCCACCCGTTTCTGTATCTGCATATATTCATTTACTTCCTCCTCACTCTTTATTTTCTCGGAATAATCTCCTTCGTTCGTTCTTCTACCACCCACCGCATTTAGTTAATAAGCTAAAATGTGTTTGCCATGGCGGCGAAGGAGTGGGGCGCTGCCCGTCCATCCTTACTCTCTTTATAACACCTCTTATTGAGTTTGATCAAAAGTCAATTGAATCCCAGTCAAATATTTGTATTTCCCCCTCGTCTGTTTGATTTAACGGCCACCCTGTCAATCCCACTCTCGCTGCCGCCGCCCGGAACCCCACCACAGCTCGCTGCCCCGCAATCTAGTTTCCAGGTTTACTGTGTAACAGACTCTAATGACAAAGAGAGCCCCCGGCTCCCCAAGTGGTGCATTCACCGCGGCGCAGTCAAGGTTATTCAGGAATGAAGAAGAGATTTGTTAAAACAATCGCCTTTATGGAATGATTTCAAAACAATGTGGACAGTACACCAAATCAGCAAGTAGAGGTGGCCGTCGGTCGCGTGGCAACGCATCGCGATGATGACGGCATAATGTCCTTACAGCAAAGCAACCAAAGGGTGGCCTGGAAAACCGACGGACAACCATGCACATGCACGCACACACACACACGCACTACAGATCATCCGCCTGAGCTGCATGTTTAGGAGGAAACCAGAGAAACCAGAGAAAGCCCACGTAGAAACGGGGAGAACATTCAAACGCCACACAGATATGATTCGAACCCGGTACCTTCTTGCTGTGAGGCGACAACGCTAACCACTGCGCCACCATGCAGCCCTTTTTTCGGAATGTGTCTGTAATTTTGGAAATGGCAAAGTAATTGGAACTGAAGAACGCGTAATGCCGTGAATGAGACGCTGGCCATGCATGCTGTTCTCACATCCCTGCTGTTTTTCGTTCAAGAAAACAGCAACCCCGCCCCCCCGCCTCACCACCACCACTTGTCAGGTCGGAATGAGTCTGCCTGAGTTTTGAATGGTCCTCATGCGTTTCCTTTACGAGTGTGGAAGCAGCGACATTTCCCTCCGGCCAGCCGTATCGCTACTGGTCCATTACATCCTGAACTGGGAGACAGAGAGGATTACAGCTACCCAGGCCTGCTGCGACCTGCTGCAACATGATTGCATGGCCTGTTGGATGGTCGAATACGCCCCCGGGAGCAGCGCACCTTCATTGACACACACACATGCAGCCGAGGACACATATCACACACACACACACACACACAGAGGCCGCCTCCTGCTTTATGTGAGCCTTCATTCGTCTCTTTGCATACCGCACAACTATTCCTGTCTCACTTCTGTAATCCAGCATCTTGTCCTCAGTCTACTTGAAGTTTGAATCTCACACCTTCTTGCTTTCTTACCTGCCCAAAATCCTTTTTGCTGCCTGTTTTATTACTGCACTCGTTTTACATTTTAACACCTGCTCTCCTAGTGTCTCTGGAAGGTATTTGTGCCACGTCAGATGCCGTTGCAGGACCTCCACTCCTGCTTTAGACAGATGGTTTGGGTGCAGGGTCCTGATTGATCATTTAGGCGGCTGCTGTGGATAACTGCTGACACATCCTTTGGCAGTATCCCATCCCTAACTGTCATGCCGCAGCATTTAGCTAAGGCTTCCATCTGTAGGCTGTTTGCTCGGTGGCTCCAGGTTCCTGATACGTCTCACATGGCAGGCTGTTGGATGCAAAAGCTGCAGCGAAGCCACTCTTTGCACAGGAGAACTTAGGCAAGGATATCGACAGAACCTTTTACGCAACTGAAGGCTGTGGCAATCTGCCACCTCTGCTCTTCCTCTTTGGAGGTGGCTTGACTTCTTATCTAAATGAGAATTGACAGGAAGCCACGGATAACCATGCTCCCGCCATCCCGCCCAAACAGGCCCATATATCCGGTTAGAACTCAAACGGTGTCATTTTAGGAAACCAAGAAAGAGCATTTGCCTAATTTTCAAGGGGCCAGCCTGATGATGCAACCACCTACCATTGAGCTAGCTCCACCCACTCGATGCTTTTACATATCACGTGAACATGCTACTAAAATCCATGAGACAGTTGGGGATCACGCTGCTCTTGTATACGGACCTGACCGCTCTGCCTGTTGCTAGAAAAGGATGGCACACCTGATCCATTCCACTTGTTCTCTTGTGTTGCGGATTTTTTCCCCTCATTAGTCCCTCTGTGCATTCCTATTTCTGATTGGTTCCACGGTGGGTGATAGCCTTTAATTGCAGGACAGTCCCATGGTTTACAGAATACCACGGGGGAATCGTGCAATAGTTGCACGTCTCAGTCGGGCAGTTACAGCCGATGACACGTGCAGCAACACTTCGGTAGAAATACCAGTACAAGGAAGGAAACTGCATGGTACCAACACATACACAAGTGTACACGCATCCATTCTGTCAGCAGCAACTTGACCACCTGAGCCAGATTCATGCAAAACACCTGCTGCTCTTACCTGTACCTCACTGGGGCTGTAGTTTCAGCTGTTTACCTGTCGAGGCCACGAGGTGACCGACTGACATCACGATGACAGCCCAGCCTGTGAGGTTGTCTGTATGAACAGTGCTAATCACTCCTATGTTAAAGAAGGGGAATGAAACCATTAGAACACAGTTGCATTTTACACAGAACTTGGTGACCCACCTGTATTTGAGCGATGCCTGGGGGCTGTACTGTTATTAACACAGGAGGGGGTTCAGATGTCCAGTGTATGCCCTGATCCCATGAATCAGGGCAGGAACTTGTCTCTGAACTTCAGTGGATGCAATGTCTAGTTCCTGAGGCTCAGAATCAGGGACTCATCATGGGCTGGCTGGCTTAGTGTGCATTATTCAAATTCCCAGTGTGTGAATATGCAAGCTGGAGAGCTAAAACCAATAAAAGCCCATAAGAAGGCTTTGCCTGTGTAGCATAATTACAACAGCTAATCATAGTTACTTAGCAAACCACTGCTATCCTCTGACAGGCATGTCCTGGTCGCCATGGTGACCAGGAACTCTCACAGCACGTTCCGTTAATCCACTGGAAGGTTACAGAAAATCCTTAATGTCTTAACGTCAGACTCCATAAAACTAAATCAAAATACTAAATCAATACACATATATACAAAAACAAATCAGTGTATGTCTATAATCTAACAAGACATTTAAAAGAAATATCTGATCAGAATATAATGGAATGAATGAATGAATGAGTGAACAAGTGAATGAATACTTATTTCGGTTTAATATAAAATAAAGTCATATCTTTACAACATAATTTATAAAATAAATAAATAAATAAATACAAAACACGAAGGTCAACATGTTGACAGACACCTGGGTGCTAATAAAGCATAGACGGTGTAATGTAGACATGAATGGATATAAATACACATTCAACTCTTCAGTACGCATTACTGTATCTGTGTGGAGATGTACTAAATAACCATCCATGCAGCAGTGTGGCTTTTAAAGAGCCACTTCAGTATTATTTCATCTGTCTTATTACATGTGGGGTGGAACTGTCCATGGTGCTGGAGTGAAACTGTTCCTGGTCGAGCGGTGGAACTGTCCATGGTGCTGGAGTGAAACTATTCCTGGTCGAGCGGTGGAACTGTCCATGGTGCTGGAGTGGAACTGTCCATGGTGCTGGAGTGAAACTGTTCCTGGTCATGGGGTGAAACTGTCCCTGTTTGTGGTGTGGAACTGTCCATGGTTCTAGGGTGAAACTGTCCATGGTGCTGGAGTGAAAATGTTCCTGATCGTGAGGTGAAACTGTCCCTGTTTGTGGTGTGGAACTGTCCATGGTTCTAGGGTGAAACTGTCCATGGTGCTGGAGTGAATCTATTCCTGGTCGAGCGGTGGAACTGTCCATGGTGCTGGAGTGGAACTGTCCATGGTGCTGGAGTGAAACTGTTCCTGGTCATGGGGTGAAACTGTCCCTGTTTGTGGTGTGGAACTGTCCATGGTTCTAGGGTGAAACTGTCCCCGTTTGTGGTGTGGAACTGTCCATGGTTGTAGGGTGAAACTGTCCATGGTGCTGGAGTGAAACTATTCCTGGTCGAGCGGTGGAACTGTCCATGGTGCTGGAGTGGAACTGTCCATGGTGCTGGAGTGAAACTGTTCCTGGTCATGGGGTGAAACTGTCCCTGTTTGTGGTGTGGAACTGTCCATGGTTCTAGGGTGAAACTGTCCATGGTTCTGGGGTGGAACTGTCCATGGTTCTGGAGTGAAACTGTCCCTTGGCGTGGGTTGAAACTGTCCATGGTTCTGGGGTGGAACTGTTCATGGATCTGGGGTAAAACTGTCCCTGGTCATGGGGTGGACCCCTCTACCCGTCTTTCCATCTTTCCATCGCTCCCTCCTGTTTAAATCCCTCAGGTCATAAATGCACTGAGAGGGTAATTATCAATCATCAACTTATATAGGTCAGCGCAATTACACCATGAACATGTCACCAGGCTCCCTGTGTGGACTTAGCCTCTGCCAACAGTGAGCTGGCACCTGGGCAGTAATCAGTAGCCAGGTAATTAGAGGTGCATTTGATTCTACTTCACTCACGCACACACACTATGAGCATACATATTAGCTGATCTCAATGTGATGTTCTCCAGAGAACCTGGTCCTGAGGTGGGTGGAGCATGTGGGTGCAGTAACCAGTGGTTACCAATGGTTAACAGCAGCGCCTCCTGGGTTCATGGAAGGCCTAAGTGCTGCCTCAGAAGTCCTGCACAGAAAGGTTCGATGCAGTCCAGACCCCGCTGGCTGTTCTATATTTACATCAAACTGATCAAACTGTGTGATCTTAAATGGCATCTGTGGAGGTAGAAACACATGGCCCAGATCAGATGGAGCTTTCTGAACCGTAACAAGGGGTAGCGTGGAAGCACCAATCATACCCCGTCCTTCTTGTCACATGACAGGTGACCCCGTGCTCTGCTCACTAGCATCGTGGCTGCTGACGGCTGCTAGCTGCTTCTCATTCTGTCAGACAACCTTTCTATTAAAGGGCGCTGTGTGGTCCCACGTCTCGTGTGTTGTTCTGGTTTGATGGATGTTATGCCCCCCCCCCCAACCCGGAGTCCTTCCAGTGGTGGGGGCATCTGTGACTTGGGCATACACTTTCATGTTCAAAATAGCAAAGTGTTGGGAAATGGTGTCTAATCACCAGTAACAGAAGTGGGTTTGCTTCTTTTAGTGGGAAGCTTGGTTGTTTTGAGGGCCAGCAGGTAGACGGGGTCACGTGGGTGGAGGGTGGAGGGCTTGTTGTTCCTGAGGGGCAGGTTGTGCCCTTGCTTGGTGGACTCTGTGTGCTAATGGATACATTTCCCACAGTGCTCTGAGAGGTTAGATTAGAGAGGCGCACCGTCCATTTTTCATTTTAGCAGAAGGTAACTGTGAGATTCTAAAATGATCACAGGGTCCATACTGCAAGTTCTGTGTTGCACGTATGAGAACACCCACCTAAAAAACGGAGCCCCATAGAACAGGGGTCTCCAACCAAAGGGCCGCGGCCTGGTGCCGGTCCGTGAGGTATTTGTTACCGGGCTGCATAGAAAGAACGAGAAAAGCACTTGGAGAGCACAGGCCTCCTCCAAGCAGCTCATTCCCCTCCTAACTTTTTGAGTTATCTCGCTAAAACAGCGACGAAAACAGGTAAAAAAAAAGGAATGGATCTTAGGTCACCTACGGATGAGACATTTTGACATATCACATCATCAACGCCTCCCATCCTGCTTACAGTCTTCTCACGACATGTAAATGTGTCTGTTGCTAGCACGCAGAGCAGCCATGACCCCCATCCATACCCCAATTACATTCACGCTTGTGGTTTTTATGCATCGTGACGTGACGTCGCTGCCTTGAATGCGCTGTGAAAGACACTTGAGACTTGTGTGGAAGCAGCGGATGCTTTGCTGGAGCGCTTTTTTCAGGCCTGATCTTTTCACGGGAAAATTACCGCCCTGACTGTAGCATGCTGCGGTAGCACACGCCGTTCCTGCCGCCCCTGCCCCGGCGTGTCATTAGAGGTGGAAAAATAAAAGGCTCTGCTACTAGCATCACGTCTCTCAATATCTGTACTTGACAGTTAATTATCACAATACCAGCCTTTTTTTTCTGCCTGCAAAATATGTTCAAATCACGTGTAAAGTGAATTTGAATCCCTCTGCAGTGAGAGTGAAATGGAAGCAAAGACACAGCAGCTGGAAACACATGTACCGCTGGTCTTCTACCGTGTTTCCCACTGCTGTAACGCACAGTGAGCACCCAGACAGCGCTCTTTATAGTATTAGCAGCTTCTGTGACGCTGTCACTCTGCACCCGGCTGCATCCGTCACTCGACATCCCTCTCTAAAACTAGTAAGAATGAAATGATTTCCAACAAATGTTAAAATATGTGGCCTAAAAGTGTTCCCATGGGTGAGGGGAGCAAAGCCAGGTGTAGCATGCAACGAGTGAAGCCCAGAGAGAAACAAATCAAATACAGTAGAAATGTTAGCACTTTTGGCAAAGGTCCTGAAACCCAAGGCTGAGCATGTTATTTGGGTTCGAAGCACAAAAGAGTTTCAATGTGGTGAAAATCGCTCACCTTCAGCAGGGTGGAAATTTGCACATCAGATTTTGTTTCGAAGAAAGAGCTTTCCTTATCTCGACACCAGTGGGTGGCTGGAAATCCTTTTTGTAAATTCATGGAATTCGTTCTGCCTATCATGGAGATTGCCTCTTAACTCACTCACGAGCAAACCCAATCAATCACGCTCACAAGCAAACATATTTATGTTGCATCTGTTACAGTCTGAGGCGCACCCCCTGTTTAAACACCGGCTCGCTAGGAGATGGAGAGATTCATCTCTGCGGCTCCCTCCAGTCAAACGAGTGGGTTACCTGGGAGAGGCTATCAACGCCACCCTGCGCTTCTGTCAACTGATAAAGTAGTTCCTCCCATACTCCCATATTCACATGCACAAAAATAAAGTCATAAATTGACGTGCACAAATATGCACACACCATTTATAATGAAGCACGCAACCAAACACACAACCGTACTCTCACACCGTCCCATCATAGCGACAGGACACACCCAAATGTAGTTGGAGAGTTCTTTATCCCCTTTCCCTGGTTTGTGCGCTGCAGCAGTGTTTGTGTGTCGGCTATGTGTGTGTTTATACAAAGATTATGCATATGTGTGTGTATTCATACATATGCATGTGCCCGTGTCTGTCACCGTCTTTGTCTCCATGCCCGTCTTTTGCTCCGCGCCCTACGGATTCACCAACCGTATTAGCATTAGCATCTCCGTATGCTGCTGGGATGGGAAAGATCGGAGCTGGAGACAAAATGAGGGATGGGATAAATGAGGGGGGAAAGAGGTCATCGTTGTCAGAGGAAGAGGGGGGCTGTGAATATTATCATGCGAGGCGCACATGGGAGTGGCACTGTGGGTGGAGAACGGCTAAAGAGAGGAGGAGATGGGAAGCAAGGCAAAAGAGTGCAAAGTTGGGAGGAGTGGCGGGTCTTAGCCGGAGCACGGCTCAGTGGAGGGGGGCTTGGAGGGATGTCACTCATCTTGAGTTGAGATTAAGCACCGTGAGTTGAGGAACAGCTTCACTTTTCTCATTTCTAAAACAGGAAGCCAAAAAGAGACCACTGGAGCGGAAACTGATTTCAACATTCATTAAGTGTTAGTGTGTCGGTTTGCAACAGCATTATGGGATGGAATAATACGGCTCTGTTTGTGTTAACAATTACATCATCAACTTTATTACTTGCCACTTAGCTGCAGCTTAGCAACCAGACTGCGAGTGAAAGGATTTCAGGATCCGTGTCGGAACCAGTCGGAACCAGAACCATGCTGACATCTTTGATGTGTTGAAAGTTCATGTCAGTTTTATGCCTTTAAAAGCCCCCGACAGCTGCAGTTTCATATTGCAGATTTGGACGCACGCTGATAACTTTCAGGGTACCTGCAGACCGTCACTGTTTTCCCCTCCCCCAAGGTTTGCCCAGAAAGCTGCCCGGGTCATCAGGAAAATGAAAATTGCCTTTCTCATTTGTAGGCGCATCTGTTTTAAGATGCCGTTGCACACCTTCATACTGTATGCAATGCTGCTGCAGTTTCTTTACCTTCAGGTGTCATTGCCCCCCCAATCCTTGCAGAAAATAAATTAAAAGTTTCAGGGTTTTCTGTTTCTCCCAGATAACTTCACCCCTTCTAGCCACATCACTTTTCACTTCTTTCTTCTGTTTCTTTTGTGGTAGCCTGCTGTCACATCCTGTCTGGACCATCCAGAGGCCCCGCCCTCCATCGGACCGGAGGCCAGCCGTTTCATCTCTGTTTACGTTTCTTGAGACTTTTATGATCTTGATCTTCAGTTCAGAAGAAAACACTCAGCCCCCACTGTTGATTTCTAAATGCATTAACTTCCCTAAATCATGGCTATTACTATAAACACCTTTCTTGATCTTGACACCTTGAAGTACTCACGTACCCCTTGAAGGGGGTTAGGGGTGTTGGTGGAACTGTATAGAATCAATCCTGATCCCCCTTGGCCCGTAGATTTGGACAATAAACATGTATTTTTCATGCATTTTGTGCTTTTTCTGTCCTGTCAGGTCAGATTTCTCTCTAGTTGACGACAGCAGCAGGAACAGGCTCATGAAATGTCTGAGATGATGATGTGAAGCGTAACCTAACCGGTCTACTGAAGACGTGATGTTGAATTTTCTGATATTATTATTATTATGTTGTACTACGCACCGGACGGAGCAGCGCTCCTAATCTCTTTGCATAGCCACTATGCAAAGACAATAAAGACTTTCTATTCTATTCTACTTTATTTCTATTCTAATGAAGCGTGTCTTCATCGTGGCGAGGACAGGCAGCTCCTCTTCATTATGAAGCTGGGAGGGCTGCTGGGGTCTCTGGACACTCAAATGCTGTGGTTGAGTAAATGGCGTCTTAGTCTCTGGTCAGCCTAACGGTCTGAAGCATCTGCTCACATTTGTAAAGTCGGGTTCACACTCGTTTTGTTTTGTCTTGTTGCTGCTGTCGCTGCTCTGACATCCTTATTTCCCCGAGGAGATCAGGAAGGGCCTTTGCTCTTATTAAAGCTTAACAGCGTAAGTGAACATAACCCCTTACAAATACTTTTGTAAATGATATGATCCTTGAATCATTAGACAGCCGTCCCCTCCGGATGACATTAGCATCACTGGCTTTAAATTGATTTTCGGATTCAGGGAATCTGGTTGAGATTTTCTGTCTTCACCTCCTCGTCACTTTCAACAACAGCCACATGTGTTTGTCCTCTGGATGACAGGGATACGGTATTTCCCTGTTCTGTTATACGCATATAACTAAAGAAACACGTCTCTACGTCTGTGTGAAACACCAAAAGGGGGTCGACCAGAATAGAAAAGGTGACGTTTGCTGCAGATTATAGACAGATTAAATCACAGCGTCTTTTCTGTCGACATCCAAGGATGGAGCCGGCTGGAGACGAATCATCAGAACTGGCAACAGTCCTTAAGAAAATATCATGTGATTTACAAGCGTTTCAACACGCTCCAACAAGTTCGGAGCTTCTGTGGAATTTCTCCAAGCTCCTTTATCTCAGAGAGTGTAACCAGCATCATAATTGGCACATTCAAAAGCCGTCTATCAGCCTTTGATTCAAGATTCAAGATTCAAGATACTTTATTGTCATTATGCGAGCATAATAAAATCGTGAGAAGGCCCACGGCTTAAGGCACACATCATAACATAAACTAAATTCTCTCTCTTAAGAAACAATATATATACACACGGAGAGAGTGAGAATCACAGGCAGTAGTGAAAGCCACATGGCTCGTCTTCAGTTTTCAGCTGCTGACGCTTCTGACTCCTCACCTCCTCGTCGCTGCCGCAGCTCGAGACTGAGAGGCGGAGTCACTGGCGGTAAAAAGGAATGGTAAAGCAATGCTGGGAAAGATGACGCTGCCAGAGATTTGGCTTTGAGAAGCAGAGAATATGAGGGCTGTGTCAGACGGCGCTGGTGTCAGATGGATTTACATAAGAAGGACAGCGATCTAAGACCAGCCAGAACCCGGCGTTCGTGAAGGGGCTCAGTTAGCTGCCGTGGCGTCACACAACACCAGACCTCATTGCAATGCAGATGTTCTTAAGAGCTTCCACACAAATGCAAAGACAGGGGTGAGTGTGTGCGTGATATGTATCTGCAGTTGTCTTTTAAATGCGTGACTCTCTGAAGCATTGATTTATGACAACAACCCACAAATCCAAAGGCTCCTACGGTCCACGACTCATGTGAGACACCTCCTTCTCCGGGTGCTCTGATGGCTGGGCTGCAGGTGACGTCGTCGCCCTGGGGACACGATCCCCTCGTCTTCCTTTAACGCGATGCAGCAGTGAGTTTACAGACTCTGAGGACTCGTGTTTAAAGCTCGCTTTCACGCTATCGGTCGATGCCCAGCGTCTGAAGGATCGGTGAACCGGTAGCAGCGAGTCCAGCTCCCCTTCACCACAAGAGTCCAACCATAAAGAGGAGGAATCACAGTGGACGCCATCGCCATGGTGATCTGAGCTCAAGTCATCTACATCAGAGATTTATTACTGAGTGGAAAAGTCCGAAAAAACACAGAGTAAAAAGAAAATATGTCTTCTGGTCCTCCCTCTCATGGGGGTGTAATGAAACACAATTACAACCTCCTTACACACACAGACACACACACACAAACACACACTTCACTTGAGTGTAAGAATCATGTTGTTTTATTAGTGTGTGTGTGTGTGTGTGTGTGCGTGTGTCAGACTCACCAACACAAGGTTGCACAGTTACACACACAATTATGACATGGGTTCACAACACAACATTAATGCACACAAACTGATGCACGCACACACGCACTCTCTCTCTCTCTCTCTCTCTCTCTCTCTCACACACACACATCAAGCTGCGCCCCACTTCTGTTTAGGGAAAAAAGTAATTACTTTCTCTTTCTGCCTCAATGCCTCCAAAAGCCTCAGTGGGGCAATTCCCTGGTGAGCCAGAGAAATTCACTTAAACAGCTTTTGAGAGAGTAAGCAGTGTTATTGTTGCGCACTAAAACTTTGATTGGAAAGGAGAAATATGAGAGTAGGAAGAGGAGCAGGCAGGAGGAGATTGGTAAATAAATCTGTTGGCCAGGATCACTTTGTCCGTCTCCTCCTCCTTTCTTTTACTTGTCGGAGTCTGTGTTCTCCGTGACGTGGTTAATGACTGAACAAGTGTGTGTGTGTGTGTGTGTGTGTGCACACACCGTTTCAACCTATGTCCTCCATTAAAAACCAAAGACTCTGATGTATCCCGTATGATGTATGATGTATCAAATTGTAATGTTAATATTTGTCTTATGTTCTCCAATCAATGCGCGTTCACGTAGCCTGGGTGAACATATGAAAAGGATCATCCATGTACCGTGTGTGTGTGTGCGTGTGTAAGTGTGTGGGAAATGGAAAGGGTTGGATGAAGTGGCTCGGAAAACAAAGACAGTCTATCGGGACTTTATTAACATGTAAAGAGTGTGCATGTGTGCGTGAGTGTGTGTGTGTGTGTGTCTAGACTACAGTTTCTTGGTGTGTGTCCTTTCAGCTAATTCCACCGTTGAATGGTTAAAATGAAATGGAGGAAGATCAACAGCGATGTAGACACTGAAAAGGCTGTTGAATTCTCTGGTTCGTCTTTCAGAAAGAGCTGTTTGTGTTCGTCTCCTGATGTCACTTCCATCACCACATATTACACATTTATTTTTCATAAAGGAGGGATGATGAAGATGAAGAAGAAGGTAGAAAGTGTAATAGAAAGAGAAGAGGAGGTGGGAAGAGGAGGGATGAGAGTGTCAAGGAGATCTTTAGAGGAAGGCAGACCAAGATTTAGCGGCTGACGAGTGCAGGGGAGACGGACGAGTCGGGTTGGCTTTACTTCATTCCATCTCTTCCTCCCTTTGATCTCTGTCGCTCCCCGCCTGCAAAGAAAGGAGGAGAATGTGAGGAAGGCAAAGAGAGGTCAACTCATGAAGGAGCAGAGAGATGAGAAGAGAGGGGAGGAAATGAGAACTTGGTGCAAAGCATGAGAGAGAGAGGCTGGGTTCATCAATAGGTAGGGGGGGTCAGAGGAAAGACGGGCTGGAGAAGCTGCATGTAGAACTATAGAGCGAGGGATGCTGAGTCACAGCAGAGATGAAGATGGATGAGACAGGAGGGAGGACAATGGAGGCACTGCTTACCAGCCCCGGGATCATCACCAGTTATTGCACTAAAAGCTAAAGCTGATTAATGCTGCATCGTTATTTCACCAAGGATCGCTAAAGGTGTGCAGACCTCGGTGTGTGCTGCGTGTGTTGCTAACGGCAACCTCGGTGTGTGCTGCGTGTGTCGCTAACGGCAACCTCGGTGTGTGCTGCGTGTGTCGCTAACGGCAACCTCGGTGTGTGTTGCTAATGTAAAGCTTTAAACGGGTCCAGATTACTGGAAGTGTTAAATCCGGCCCAGCGGACCCCTGCTCATTATTTAGGACTGTAGAGATCAGAGCTCACAGGAAAATCTGATTCGTCATCAGCAGAAATTGGAAACAATTTAAATTCACAGCTTAATATAAATAAGGTGCCAAATCATTCAGAAGACTTGAGATTCAATGTTAAGGTGTGCTTCAGGTAAAGACGTCCAAACGGACTCCATCGACGTTTGGGCAACAATCGTACCGCATCAGCAGCCCGGAGGAGAGACCGGTCAATCAATAATGTGCTTCCTCTTTTTCTGTGTAGACACAAGACTTTCGGCCTCACTCAACCAAAAGCATGATGTAAATATTAGAAATTCAACAAGACGAGGGCCGTGATTGGAATGAAACTCGCGCTCCGTCGGCGAAGCGCCGCTGCTCAGATGTGTACAGGACATTTTGCCCTGAGTTTAGTGGCAAATCCGACAAACAAATGAAAGCCTAATTGAACTTGGGAGCTCTTTCATGTTTCGGCATGTGTTTCTGTATAGATGAAGCTGATAGGACGTTTGAAGACGGAAGCATAATCAGGACGCCCTGTCAGCTTCAAGTGGATTAGCGCTTGAGTTGCGTGCCGGCTCTTCAGAGTTCAATAGCGACAGGGTGGGGTGGCGAGAGGAGGACGTTGGGGCGGGGGGGTGAGTTGGATGACAGAGAAAGGGAAAGTAGCACTTGGTAGATTTGAAATAGGAAGCATGATTTGCTCATTAGCAAGAGGGAAAGCTTTTTGAAGTTGGGATGGCTGGCAGGCGACGCGACAAGAAGCCTCTGCAAAGAAATGAAGGTGTTTGGTTTCTGACAGGCTTCGAGGAACGATAGGAACAAACCCAAATCCCTTCACCTAAAAAATACAGGAGTTAAATGTAACATGTATGGAGTGCAGGCTGGTGGCGGTGTAAATGTTGGCTTTGGATAATATGACGTTTACAATTTTAATTTATATTTTGGTGTCTACACGGGAGTCTTTGGTCGGGTCACGGCGCACCGCTTTAGCTGCATGACGATAGGCGTCACTGGAGCTGCAAATGATACACAGCGTGAAATCTCAACATTGCAGCATCCTGCCATCTGTTTATCCTGGCAAATGTGTGAGGCAGCTCTGCCTTACAGACGCTGCATTTACGCCGCCTTGTCCAAATGTCCTGCTGAATTATACGACGGAAGGTCCCAGCGATGTTCAAATTGTTCTAAAGGAAGTTTAAAATAACAAACGGCGTCAGAGCTCCACCCAGGAGGAGGCCAGTCTCTGTCTCAAATTAAATCCAGCTCCGCATCTCAGGAGGAAACCGGCACTGGTGTCGGCATGAAAACAATGAGTCCGATGATTGCGCCTGAATTCATGATCCCCAGTGGAAGAACTGCGGCGATTCTTGAGCTCTTCTCTAGCACCGCCATGAAGCTTACTGTTTTTGGTCTGAAACATGGAGTTTTAGCTGGAGTTTTAAATTCATTCTTCTGTGGTGCTCGGGGGGGCATATTCTAATTATTGTGGTGCTTGTTTTTCTGTCGTGGTTCCCACATGACCATGACGCTCGTCCTGTCGCTCTCCTTCACTGCTGACATTTCAGGTTTGTGGGGAAACAAATTCTGGATGGATTATCATGACATTTAGTCGCTCTGTAACTTCATCTCGCACCATAATTCATCTCTAATCCCTTTAGATTTTGAAAACAAATTAATGGCATCTACCTCAGCTGGACTTTTTTGTTTCGTGCTAAACAAATATTAGCACGCTGAGTCCACTGGGACTTAAACAGTAAACATTTACATCTGATCAGCATGTTAGCATGTTAGCACCATCATTGTGAGAATGCTGCTCTTAGATGTTAGCAAGGACCAACCGAGTAGACTGCAGCCCTGGAGTTCTCATGCACTTCAAAGTCAAATGTTAAAAAGGTGCGTGTGACGTGTCCATTCAAATCCACCCTTGACCCGATGGTGAACCTGTGATGCTGGCAAGAAGCCCAGAGGGCGACTTCTGACTGGAGGAACTTTTCCTCAAAGTGCTCTAAAAATGTTTATTGGTTCTTCTCCACATTTTCTGTCAAAATAAAAGAAGAAAAAAACATAAAGGACATATTTTTATTTATTTATATCCAGTATAATTATGTTCCCAGAAAGACAAAAGGGGTTCTAAGATGCTGTCTTGTTTTCTATTCATCTGCTGGAGAGGGAATAGAAACGAGAAACCAGGCCCTGAATTGGTCTCCCCATGAGAGCGATGACGGGATCTTCTCCTGATTCCACCAGGGATGTCTTCCTTCCTCCGTCGCCCACTGCAGGGAGCGCCGTCTGTCCCCAAAGACTCCGTCGCATCCCAGCTCTCGGAATATCTAGGGCATCTGGGTAAAACTTCAGTGCATAATTAAATGACTGCTTGTGCGTTAGACGCAGGTCTCACTTCCATGTTCATGTTTTCACCCTGAAGCACAGAGATCATTTTGAGATGAGGAGATGACTGATGAGTCGCAGCATGCAACCCAGATGTGGAAGCCGGTGTTCCGCCCACCTGCTTGTATTGCTACCCTTTGATGACGAGCGCTAAAGATGAAGCAACCATTTCTGGGAACCCCCCAAAAAGAACATCCTGCTCATCTTCGTCTGGTACGACATGATTAAATATCCTAAAAACACAAAGGAAACTTATTGAAGCAGGTGGAAGCCGTTTGTTTAACGCGAGGGCAGGAGCACGTTAGACTCTTACCGTTCCTCCGCTCCCTTTCTTCCGGCCTCGTTACCTTCTGTACACTCCTCTCCATTCGTTTCTCAAGCCCTTCCTTGTGTGGATGGTAAAACCACGAAGGAGTGCGAGGAAGAGTCAAACGGTGGAGGCCTTTCCACAGCCGGTCAGTTTAAGGTTAGTCAATGCCAACAGACCTCTCACAGGGTGGCTCCGCTTAATTCCACATTTCATGCATTGGGGGGGGGGGGGGAGCACTCTACTTCACCAAACATGAAAGAACACTTTCCACGAAGTCCCTTTGGATTTTTCCTCCTTTTCACACTTTCTGTCAAAATATTGATGCAGCAGGAAGAAAGCAAGCTGCATTTCATTCTCATGTATCAGACACTTTGTCCTTTTGAATTATTGATACCCCGGTAAGGGGCTTGTGCTGGACACGGGGCTATCCTCAGGTCTAGTCTACACATCTTCAGTGCTAGCACCCTGTGGAACTAATCTGAGGCTGCCGACACAACAAAGCTCCTTCCTGTTAGAACTGTAGAGTAGCTGAGGGCTGAAAAAAGAGACCGAGGGGCTCTTTGTGAAACACCTGGCCTCGGGGCTTGCAGGGAATTTCAGAGTGTTAAGCTAATGGCAAATTGTAGAGGATGTAAGTTCAAGAGCGCAGGTGACTATGTCGCTAAATGCTTTTGGAGCACAGCATACTCATCGCAAAGGGACTTGAGGAAAATACCTAAGGAAGCAGAGAATGTCGGGCACCGAGAAGTGCCCTTGGATGCTTTGTAATGGCGTGAACATGCACAGATTAGCATTGAGACCGGGCACGTAGTTAAAAGGAGTAACTTTCGCTGCACAGAAATTACAACCGAGGACTCGCGGGAGTTTGTTCTGCCTGATATATCCTTTTTATTCTTCTTGAAGTAATTATAGTGCTGTTCATTCATCAGCAACCTCCCAGAAACATAGTTTCAACAACGTCAGTAAATTTTCCCCAAATCTGCACTTTATGAAGGCTGTGATCCAATCGGTGAATTTACAGAATATCAGATTATTTGAGCTGATTGTATTAGATTAGATTAGATTTGCCTCCCACTGATGTCTTTTATGAATAACAAGCATTAAAAGGTTCTTTCTAAAACCATCCCCCTGAACCAGGGCTGCTCTCTGGGAGCGACCGCTTCCGACTACAACTTTAATTCACATTCGATGCTTTGAATTCCTTCGTGAAACAACACAGGCTTGACATTTTCCCTTGAGCAGCAAAGATTTAATCACCGAATGTTCCGAGTCTTGGTTAGCGTGGATCCGTGACCCTGGGAGTTCACAGGAGTGCACAGGAAAAGCTCAAATGACTTGCTACTGCTGGCACAGGAGCAGATGGCTGCGAGAAGACAAGTTCAAACATTAAACATAAAATGTTACGGCACGATTTACATCACAAACAAGTACAGGGAGTAGCCGAGGAACCAGGAAATACATTCCACCTCTATCGCTTCCAGAAAAGAGCTGTCGTGTGCATCCTGCCAGGTTCAGGTTTCCCACTGATAGTAAGTCACATAATTACCACGTATGTGTGATGTCACTTTTGGGGAGGGGGCTATTAATAAAGCTGGAGAGATTCTAACATGAACGCTTAGCCTCGAACAGCTCAGCGTAGTACTGATGCTTTACATGCTCCCATCAAGCGCTCGCACTAAACGCAGCATGCAAGCTAACTGTGCTGCTTCTGTTGAGGTCAAATCCGTAGCGCTAAGGCCTCAAGGTGCAGAACCAATGGGTCGGCTCCCCGAACCCACATGATGCATAGCATCCAAGAGTTTCATTTTTGGATAGCAACAACAACGTTTGTCTTCACAGTTTTCTAAGAAGTGTAACTTTTATTCCAACTCAGTTCCTTCCCCAATTAACACTTCACTCAGCCAGAAGTCACAGCTGTGGAGGGCGATCCGAAGTCAGTGCAGGGTATAAATAAGCAGAACTCTTGCCTTATAGCGAGATTCATCCGTCAGTAGGGGTACGAGTTAACACAATAAACTTGTAATGTTTAAACTTTGCTGATGAATGTCTCGTAAGGAACCGGTTCGGTGTCTGCGGTGCATGTGTGGTTGTGCAGATGACTGTCGTTACGCAGGGTTCTAATCTTTTAAATTTCAGTGCAGGGTGTTTCCTCAGTTGAGGTAAACATAAGCTTCATGTTGCCACTAGGTGGCGCTATGACTATTATTGAATTTACTTGCATTGGTGTCTTGAAGCCAGGATTCTTATCTTAAGTTTGTGCACATTGTAAAATAACTGAAAAAGAAAGTTGTTAAAACTTCATGTTTCAGGGGCACGCATTGAAAATTGGTGCGTCACCATGACAGATAAACCTCCAAACCTTTTCACTGAAACCATTCAAAGCCTCCCCTCTGTCAAGGGCGTAAATAAATATCAGAACCATAACATTTCAAACGCGCTCATGGTAGATGCATGATGGTCAGGATTTGTCTTGGAACCGGCGGTTCTGATAGGACCAACCAGCTTCTCTCGTCTCCGCCCTCGTCCAGACACTGATGTGAGTAGGTTCTATAGTTTGGACCTCAGTATTTATCTGAGTCGTCACTGACATTCAGCTAACAAAGACACGGGTAACGTAGCCCCGGCGGGGTTATCTGGGAATCGATCTCGAGACCACGCCGCTCCGCATCAGAGGAGCTGCTCACATTATCACGCCGACGGTCGCTCTTACTGCCTCAACGTGAAAAACCAACTCCAAGCCCACTTATTCCTCAAAACGTTTCCAACACTTTACTTTTCTGAATGTCCTGAGATGGAGTGGATCGTTCTCGCGTCTTTATGTGTGCCATGGACAAGGTTCTTTATTTGTTTTCTGATAAATGTCACACTTTAGAAATCTAATCTCAAACTGAAGGTTGTGATGGTGAATACATCCCATAATAATGTTTTATTAGTGGACTGAAAGCCATTGTTTAACACAACCTTAGGACTCCAAGGCTGCAGAACATCTCTCAGGCTATTGGCATTCTCACTCGAATGAGTTCATACATAGAAATCAGTAATTAAGAAACAGTGATAAACATTCAGTTGCACAGCAGTGATATCACTTTAATAATTGCTAAATATGAATATGCCCATATTGACCTTGACTCTCGGGCTCGGCTCTTATTTTCTCTCCTGAAAAATCTGAGCCGTTGCTCCACAAATAATAAAAAATAAAGCCTAGAAAGCATCGCTGAATGTTCTGCTAACCAACCTTAGTCAGACCCATTTCTGTTCGCCATCAGGTCAGTGCAAAAGATTCAAGATTCAAGATTCTTTATTGTCATTAAGCTAACAACAAAATCGTGTGAAGGCCCACGGCTTATGGCACACATAGGAACATAAAAAGAAAAAGAAAATCTCTTAAAACAACTAGATATATATACATCAGAGAGAGTGAGACAGAGAATCAAGCAAACAGTCGTGCAAAACAGCAACAGCAGCACAGTGGGACAGGCACAGAGCGTCCCCAGTGGGACAGGCTCAGAGCGTCCATTCCGAGTCCCAGATCGCTACAAGGGAACGACTGCTTTCACAGCCCGGGGGAAGAAGCTGTTCCTGTTCGTAGTGCTGCTTCTTATTGTCCTGAACCGCCTCCCTGATGGGAGCGGGACAAACAGTCTGTTCCCCGGGTGGGTGGGGTCTGTGGCGATGTGTCTGGCACTCCTCTGGACTTGGGAGGTGTAAACTGAGTCCAAGTCACATGCCGATGCTGCCAATGGTTCAGGAAAACTTTCTCCATATGCTGAACATTAGCAGTAATCACCTAATGTACAAATAAATCATGTTAAAATAGATGCATTAATGCATGAAACGTGCACATATGTGCACACCCACTCCTTGATACAGTGCAATATCAAGGGAAAGGGCATCATCCCTCATTGTCCTATTACTTCCCTGTTTCCTGCAGGCGTGTGCTGACACACAGACTTTGTTCCGCGGAGCAACGGCTGAATAATTTCCGTTGTTTCCTGGTGCATCGGCCACCAGAGGCAAATTGATAAAAGCAAAGATCTGAGACATTAATTCACATGACTTCATTAAAGATGTGTGATTGCATTAAGCCCGTTTGTTGCACAGCAGCGGTGGTGTGTACATTATTACATTATATGCCTGCCGCCACTGTTGTGTAATTTCATTCAGGGGATTTCCGAGTTGAATTCCTCTCTTAATTAACTATGGAGGAGAAACGCAGTCTCGCTGCTGTTGTCTTTGAGAGTCACTTCTGTTCTATCTCTTGGGTTCGGAGGTGGACATCATGTGAATATTAAAGCCTTATTCTGTGGAATCTTCTGTTTAATCTCATTTGGAAGTGACAGAATCCTGCTAATGAACATTACGATGTGTTTGTCAGACGCTCAAAGTGTTTGACAAGTCGCTTCAAGGCTTCCTCATGTCTGAACATGGAATCGTGTCTTTGTTGCAGCTGTACGCTGCGGGAAACGTCGTGTCAGAGCCGAGGTGACACCGGGTGTGCAGGTGTCGCACGCTGCCCTGACATTACACGTGCAGTGTTTGGCTTATTGTCAGAAAGCAAGTGTTGAGACAAGAGTTCTGGGATCTCAGTGTAAAAAGGGCTAATGGTATCGTGTAATTCTCATGAACCACTGTGCCCATTATGACAGCAATTAAAGGCATTCCAGATTTGTTCTTTCTTTTTTTCAAAGCCCACACAATAGGAAATCTGAATATTACACCCGATGATATTTCTGCTAATAACATCAACCTTCACAGTTACTCCTGCGTTCTGCTAATTACTGACAATTAGGTGCAACGACAGGTAGAGATGTCACACTCTGTCATCAAGCATTAGTTTCACATGATTATGAGGGAGCAGCACATTGCATTTGTGCACACAGCCCTGCCCACAGGGCCGACCGGCTCGTGGAGGATTCCTGCCATGTTTGTTTAACCCTGATTACACCTGGGATGAAGGCTTCAATTAAACCACAGCAGTAATGAGCTCATCACAAACACCAGCCATGTTCCGGCAGCGGCCTCTGGCAGAAAGGTCAGAAGCACTCACAGCAGCACATTGTGCACTAGCTGTCCTTCTTAAGCTGCAATGCAGCCACATGTGAGAGTTAGCGGCCTTGTTGAACGCTAAACATCATAAATACTTGATTACAAACTTTCTTCTTGGAGCCATCCGGGAGGAAGACAACAAAGTTAGTCATTTAAGGTACTGAAATCGAATATTTATTCTCTCTGTGTTTATATCACGCAGCGCCTCAGGGCTACATTCATAGCAGCCTGATTAGCATGCTGAAAACAACAGCTGAGGGTGTGTGAGTGTGTGTGTGTGTGTGTGTGTGTTTACCTGTAGGGCATTGCAATACAGCAGGAACATGAATTGCTCACTATTGACAAATCACCTCAGCTGATTGGTGCATTAGCGCTGCTTTTAAAATGACTCCTTGCGCTGATTGTTCTATTATTGCTTTCTCAAAAAGCTCGGTGCAATGAATTCAGAATTTTTGACATTTATTTTGGGGCTTTTTTGGAGGTGTCAGGCGTGAAGGATGGCGATTACAGTTTGTCTTTGTTTGTGAGAAATCTGAGTTGGGGAGGGATCTGCGTGTTGCCGGCGGCGACAGACACACAGGAAGCTGATTGGGTCGTACAGGAAGTGAGCGTTTCAGGTCCCATTTCTCCAGGTTGCATCACCGCGGTTTGTCATCGACGCATCCTTTCTCGCTGACAACACTTAAGGTTTAAACCAACATTTCCCCGCTGCCAGCTTCTTCCCATCGTTTGGTGATAACATCGTTGTCAACTTAATAATAATAATGCATTTGTTTTATATAGCAATTTTCTGGACACCCAAAGACGCTTCACGTTGTGCATTATTCATTCACACCATACTTGGTGGTGGTAAGCTACTAGCCACAGCTAGTAGACTGACAGGAGCGAGGCTGCCAATTTGCGCCATCGGCCCTCCTGACCACCACCAACATTCACTAACTCACTACATTCACACAGGCAATGTGGGTAAAGTGTCTTGCCCAAGGACACAACAGCAGTGGACACATGTACTGGAGCCGGGAATCAAACCCCCAATCATAGGACTACCCACGCAACCACCTGCGCTACCGCCACCCCCAGCTTGCCTCAGCAATCCAGGTCTAATCGTCAGTGGGAGTGCATGAACCGTTCCCTGCAGCACGATTCACCCCACATCCAACCTCCTCCGGATCAGAGCAGATCCAGTCCATCCAGAAGCGTTGAAATAAAAATGTGCTTGATGGTGTCGCCAGGCCACTGCCAGTCAATCAACAGCTTCACGATCTACGTCACAATGCTCGCTTGGAATGTTCAGGCCCAGGTGAGTGAACCGGTAGATGATTGCAGAAAAGCGTCGGCGCCCAGTTCATGTTGTAGATGAATAGAAATATGTAGCAAAAAAAATAAGTTTTGAAAGACTTTTGAAGTCGCTGATCAAGAAAGAAAAATTACAGGAATAGAAATATTGCCTGTGAACATTTTCCGACTGCAAAGCGATCACCGTCAGACTTCAGTGTTTCTGCGCCGGCGCCGCCTGACAGAGAGTCTCAGTGCTGTTTGGCAAACTGCCTCCATTTGTTAGTCAGGGGAAGGTTATCCCATCTCTGATTCTACTTCCTGAGCAGTGAAACACATGATTTGGTTTACGCATCGGGGAATGAAGGCATATTCAGTACAGATTGGAAGATTTGTCATCATGCTCTCACTCCGAAGACTTTCTCTCTCTCTCTGACAAATGGGTGCTGTACTTTGACTCCGAGAGCGTCTCTGTATGACTCATCCAGTTAAGATTTATTCCTTCCATTACTTGGCGCCCTCAGTGTCTTAATACTGGGGCTTTTAAACTTGCACTGGAGTGCTAGAAAAATAAACACAAACTTGCCTCATGCTGTTTTTCCATACTCCTACATTTTCCTATCTTTAAAACCCACAGACAGTTTGTGATTGCTGGGGATCTCTCTGCATCCCTTGTAGTCAGACCCTGCTTGTGAAATGCGACTGACAGGTGTGTGTTTCTGGCAGTGTGTTTCCCTTTGCATATACAAATGTGATTCTCTACGGATTGCACACTGAGGCTTTAATGTGACAGCTATCAGTGTTGAGAGATCAGATCATCTGAGGCCGCGTCACGCTAGCTTCTTTTAGCTAACGCTATTGAAGCCGCCGGGACTGCTAATATCAGCGACTTGATGTCTCGCCCTTTGGAAATAGAGGTTTATTTGTGGGCGGTGTGGGAAGACACAGCCATACACCCTGTTCAAAAGATAACACCTCATGTGTCTATTTAGTAGCAACACGTCTAGTTCACACGGTGTGTGTTAAACGTTTCCACGTGGAGGCGTGTTAAAAATAATGTTGTATCCGCTTTATTTGATTGTATGAGGACATTTGAAGAATTGGTGATGTATTATAGTTATAAATCATAATGTCAGGCAGCACGGTGGAGCAGTGGGTAGCACTCTTACCTTACTCACATGTTCTCCCTGTGTCCGCCTGGGTTCTCTCCGGGTTCTTCCCAATACCAAAAACATTCAAGTTAGGTGAATTGGTTGCACTAAATTGTCCATAGGTGAGATTGTTTGTTTACGTGTGGCCCTGCGATGAACTGGCGGCATGTTTGCTGTTCAAATGTGTAAAACCCTAATCAAAGTGTAGCGTCTGTCACTGAACGGCTTTAAGGTGAGACTTTCACCAGAGATAAAACACTTCATCATCCACTTAACTTCAGCTGCAACCAGCAGCCCCCGCCAAAGTATGAATGTCTGCGCACAGATTTCTATCAGACCAAGCAGGAATCCTTTTGGATTTCTGGCACGCAGTGCCCTCAGAATCGCCGTGGTCATCTTTAGACACACAGCAGGAAGCCGTGGGAAAGTGTGTTTGGTGAAAAGCTCTTTAAAAACCCTTCCAGCGAATGACAAGCAAGGTAATCAGCAGCCAAGAGGCAGGAAATAACACGGGGCAGAGAACTCTGACCTTCGGAACGTCCTAACAAGGGCTCATATTTGAATTCAAGAGTCCTGCATCTCTTCATCCACAGAGGGGAACTTAAATAATGAATAATGTCATCAACGTGGAGATAGAGCGAGCGATGGAAGTGCCTGCCACCAGGACATGAGTCAGTTTCCTCTGCTTTGCTGCCGTGTCCTACGAGACGTGCCGTAGAGTAGCTACTCATCACAGAAACTTTGTCTTTGTGCATCAGTTCAGGAGGAATTCAATGCAGAGTGTGTTGTGCAACAAATGAGGCTACATAGCTGCTCAAAAAAATGAAGATTGATGTAAAGTATATAATCAGTCGGGCTGGCGATATATTGTTGAAGCATTTTTGCTATATTTGTTGAGAATCCGTCTGCATGACAGCTATCATAAATCAAAAGAGACAGCCCCGGCCTGATATCTGTGGCTGTCCAGGGCAGTAATAAGCTCAACCAATCATCTCATTCAAATGAGCGAGTCTAAAGAACTTCACCGAGACGCTGAGGCTGCCTCAACACACATTTAACCATCACAGGCCCACGCCAGGCGGCAGCAGCCACCAGGACACGTAGGGTTGCACTCAACCTTTTTCACTCACGGTCACGCCTACCGGCCATTTAGAGGTGCCCGTTCCCCTCCGCTGGATGTTTGCAGTGGTAGGAGGAAGCCGGAGAACCGAAGGGAAGCCATGGCGATTCAGGGAGAACATGCAACCCCCACGCTCCAGGTCCTCAGCTGGATGTGAACTGTGAAGGAGCTGCCGGCCCGCCACGCCACCACGCCACCCACTGCTTAGACATCCGTGCAGGCTCGGACGGAACAAGAGGCTGCGGTTCATTATCTACACGTTGTCTGAATGTCGCCAGTGGCATTCCAGAAGTAGCAACTGCTGTGAGTTCTTAAGGATTAGGGAACATCTAAGAACCCATGCCAGTGTTTAATAACCCGCCGTTCTGGAATGGAAATGGGCTGAGGTTATTTACCGCTGATGCATTTTGAGCAGCATTAATACAAATGGTGATAACCTTACCTTAATTGTGGTATGATTTACTCCCACGCGGCGATGTCACGATCAAAGCGAGCTGGAACCTCAGGGCGAGATGAGATTTGGCGAAAGACGTGACTGGAGAGTAAATGATCAGGTGCCGCGTCGTTTCAGTTTTGTTAACACATGAATCTGATAGTGGGTCGCGTGTCGTCGACGCTCTCCGTGTTTGCACACGTGTGCAGGCATTGAACAAATGTGCATGCAGATGTGGAGCAGCTGCAGAGATGCTGAAACGTTCTTAACAAGACTCGGTCCTGCAATTTACCTGTGCTAAAAGCCTCGTTTGAGCAGCAGCCGCCGCCTCCTCCTCTGCTCGTACACCTCCTCACCCCTCCTGCTCCACATTGTAATTGTCTCCTGAAGGAGCACGCAGCAAACTGAACTGTGAAACTTGGCGACCAATTGGATGATTGATGACTTTTCTGAAATATGTTTGAGGTTAACATTCTCTGTAAAGAACACACTTGAAGTTCATCAGAAGTCCATTTTCCCAACGAGTAGTATTTTCCGTTTGCTTTAGTGCTACCTCTTTATTTATAACAGACACACATTCATAGTCTCTCCATCTGACTTTATCTCGTGTCTCCAGCTCTCCGTCCCTCCGTCCCTCCGTCTGCTTGTCCTCTCACCTCCATCGCATCCTTCTTCTCAACCCGGCGCAGCAACATGACATTTCCTTCAGCATTCCCTACACTCTTTGCTTTGTACCAAATGTCCCCTCCCCTACCTGCTACCCCTCTCCACCCTCCCAATCAGCTTCCCACCGCCGTCTCCATGGTGTAGCGATGGTCACCATGGCAACTGTCAGGCCAATAGAGTGTGGCTCACAGGACAGCTTTGGGTAGGGGGTGGAGGAGGTAAAGAGGCAACTGTAGCCTGCAATGTGTTTGAAGGGTTTGACAACAGCAAAGTGAGTCAGTACACACACGCACACACACACACGCACACACACACACACACTATTTAACACTTAACATGTGCAAACAAGCTCTCAGTGTAAGAACATTCACGTTAAGAGGCTTACAGCCACAAAGGGGTTTTCAGACGACCTGTGGATTCTCATTCAGACAGGAAAAGGCAACTCATGCGTTCTTAAACAAAGCGAGCTGATTGGCCGTCACTTCAGCTGGAAGGAAAGAGTCTGCTCTCCCTACATGATGGCAAATTCACCAATCCCTCAGGCTCCGCCTCCTCCATGCTGCCTGCCGGCCTGCTCTTAGTATGCGGCTGTGCTGCTGATGAGAGGCATGAGACAGACATGAGAGACCCAAACTACAAATGAAAAGACAGACGGCGCGATGGGAAACAGAGGAGGCTGAAACGTATGAAGAACATTGACAGCAGGAGAACACAACACAGACACAAATAACTGGGTACCTGGCAGGAAATGAGTTCCTCGAGAACCAACCCGGCAGGGAGTCCGAGACGGTGTCGGACATGTTGATAGCTGGTTGAGCAGCGGTAATCCATAATTCCATCCCAATCAATACCTTTGGGACGTGTTAACATTGTGGATGTTTGTGTTAGTGCTCGGCATACATGCAACGCTTAGCAGAGCCACATTCAGAGTGAGACGTTAACTCCTCCTCTCCCTCCAAACGTCACGGAGCCTCGTCCACATCGTTTAGGATACCAGTAGCTCAAGGGATTCCCATCAGCCTCCACAGCGGTACTGGTTCTGTCCCAGTGACAGCCGGACAGAACCACCATCATCTGATACAAATGTCCAGTTCTGTGGAGGCTGCAGGAAAGTGATGAAACAGTTAGTCCATCCCCGACCCTGCTTCCTGCTCCTAGACAGGCGTGTGCTGCGTGGGCCGGAAGATCAGCCACGCCTCCAAGGAGGGAAAGGCTTCACCTCATCGTATCGCCCGCCATCCATCCATCATCCATCATTTATCCATCATCCATCAGTCCATCCATCCATCATCCATCCATCATCCATCCATCTATCCATCATTTATCCATCATCCATCCATCATCCATCCATCTATCCATCATTTATCCATCATCCATCCATCCATCCATTCATCCATCAGTCCATCCATCCATCCATCCATCATCCATCCATCTATCCATCATTTATCCATCATCCATCCATCCATCCATTCATCCATCATCCACCCATCAATCATCCATCCATCCATCCATCCATCCATCTATCCATCATCCATCCATCAGTCCATCCATCCATCCATCATCCACCCATCAATCCATCCATCATCCATCCATCTATCCATCATCCATTCATCTGGGTCCAGCCAGGATCAATGACTCTTGTAGAGCCAAACAAACTATTGTTTTTAATTGTTCCTGCTTTTAATTTAGCCAAACTCTCGTCTTGCATGATGACGATGATGACGATGATGATGATGAGGGTGGTGGTCGTGCCCGCTGATTGGCTCTCCTCCCCCAGCTCTAAGTGTTTCTAGTCTTTGTCTCCGTTTCTTTGTGGTCGTTTCCAGCATGTTTCACTGCGTGGGCGGAGACGCTGACAGCTTCACCTGCTTTTGACATGTGTGTCGTGTGACTGACGGCGCACACACACACACCTACACACACACCTACACACACACAACCGTGTTGAAAGCTGTTGTACAAAAATCCCGCTTTGGGTCCTGCAGTGTTGACACTGTGAGATGCAGGAAGAGGGATGGAAACCTGTAATCCTGTTTTAATCAGGATGTTGCAGGCGGGGAAATGAATAATATTATCAGTAACACTGCATGGAGAGATGATGAGAGCATGAGATTATCATGAATCCTCAATATCAGACTCAAACCTTGTCTGTGCTGTAATGGTCACGTAAATGACGGACAGACCAGCAGCATCACGACGGCACACGGAGGCTGAACTCGGAGAACACGACACCGTCTGGATGATGCTGAAGTGAGGTGTGAGAAAACAGGACGAGGAGCAAGGCTGGGCTCAGAAAACAAGGGAAGCAAACCAGCGAGTCCTTTGTCAATCAAAGTCAGGCGCTGGCTGGAGTAAGTGCTCCGCCGGGGCGGGTTAGATGCCATCGTTCATTTCAGAGAAGAAACTGCTGCTGCGGAGTCAGCTTCAGAGTCCTGTCATTACGCGAGGCGGCATCCGAAACGAGCCTGGACTGCTAATGACTCTGTGAGTCTGCATCACTGTGCGTGTGTGTGTGCGTGCGTGTGCGTGTGTGTGCGTGTGTGCGTGTGTGTGTGCGTGTGTGTGCGTGTGCGTGTGCCTGTGCGTGCGGCGGGGCTGGATATGGTATATTCTGAACGGATTTGTGTGGCAGAAAGGTTCACACTGCCATAAAGCCGGAGCGTCGTGCATACGCTCTTCTGCTCCTTGAGTGTTTCTGGTTGTTTAACTTTTCTTAGTAGTTTTGTATGCCAGCATGCATGAATGACTTTGCATCAGTGTGTGTGTGTGTGTGTGTGTGTGTGTGTGGATGGAGAATGAGCAGTCTGTCATGCCTGAGAGGGAGCCAAGCCTGTTTAAATTGCCTTCTGGCTTCCAAGCCTCTCATCTGCAAACTGGCACCTCTTGTTCTCTCTCTCTCTCTCTCTCTCTATCTCTCTCTCTCGCTCTCGCTTTGTATGTATGCCTCTATTCTGTCCTCCCCCATCTCTTTTTTGCTCTTCTCTCTGTCTGTTATTCCACTTCCTGTCAGATTCTGTCAGTTTCCAGCCATGGCGCTCGTCTGTACTCAGAAGCAGACCGTCAACTTTCCTCTGCAGACTCTTTCATGTTCAGCTTCATCTCAGCATCATACCAGTTACTGTAAATACTGCAAACTCACTTGTTGCATCTGCTGACAGTTGAGAGTGTTTGTTTGTTTACTTTTTTACAGGCCTGAAACCGATATTAACTGTTCATTTTATGCAGAAATAAGGATGGTCTGTTCGCTGGCTCGGAGCAGCGTGGTAAACTCCAAGTTGTTCTGTACTCACCAACATTTTTAACTCCCATATGGAAAAGAGAGATGAATTACGTTGTTTGGAAGAGATGTGTTCTCATTAGGCCCGAGCGCCTATCCTAGGCGTAATTAGGCCCGAGCGCCTACCCTAGGCGTAATTAGGCCCGAGCGCCTATCCTAGGCGTAATTAGGCCCGAGCGCCTATCCTAGGCGTAATTAGGCCCGAGCGCCTATCCTAGGCGTAATTAGGCCCGAGCGCCTATCCTAGGCGTAATTAGGCCCGAGCGCCTATCCTAGGCGTAATTAGGCCCGAGCGCCTATCCTAGGCGTAATTAGGCCCGCGCGCCTATCCTAGGCGTAATTAGGCCCGAGCGCCTATCCTAGGCGTAATTAGGCCCGAGCGCCTATCCTAGGCGTAATTAGGCCCACGCGCCTATCCTAGGCGTAATTAGGCCCGAGCGCCTATCCTAGGCGTAATTAGGCCCGAGCGCCTATCCTCGGCGTAATTAGGCCCGAGCGCCTATCCTCGGCGTAATTAGGCCCGAGCGCCTATCCTCGGCGTAATTAGGCCCGAGCGCCTATCCTAGGCGTAATTAGGCCCGAGCGCCTATCCTAGGCGTAATTAGGCCCGAGCGCCTATCCTAGGCGTAATTAGGCCCGAGCGCCTATCCTAGGCGTAATTAGGCCCGAGCGCCTATCCTAGGCGTAAGGGGCTGTTGCTTTTGCAACGCAGAAGACGACAAGTTGACGAGCGCAGCTGAAAACCGAGTCCACTGCTTCGGACTCGGTGAAGGCTCCACCGTGGTCGGCGCACCTGGAGCCGTTAGCGGGGACGGTGCCTTGCTCAAGGGCACCTCGGCAGTGCTCTGGAGACAGACTGGCCCCTCTCCAGTCACCAAGCCCACACTCCACATTCCACCAGAGCTGGGACTCAAACCTACAAAAATCACAATGCATTGTGCCTATGGGGAGGGGTCCGACGCCAACTTTGTTGGACAGCCACGAAATTTGGTACAGACATGCGTCATGTCAGGGCAAAAAAAAAAAAAAACATTATGGCCACGCCCCCAGACACACAGGAAGGCGCCCATATTGGATTGAAACTTAAAAACTGCCGAGTCAGCGTTTGCACACACACACTCCAATCCAAACCAGATTTTAAACACTTATTGACCCTTCCTACCTGGACACTTTAAAAGTGAAACTTTGACAATCGGCCTTACAGCGCCCCCTACAGAACAAGAACAAAAATTGAATGGGAAGTAAAAAAAATAGTTTGCCAGAAATGATTGAAATTTTCCAGAAAATTCCCTCATGTGGTCCCGATCAAAAAACACAATCGTAACCATGTTGTTGTTTGTATGGTGTTGCCGTGGCAATGGCCGGCATTCCCCATGTTAATCAAATGAGTGCGACACAAAACAATCACCAATCTTATGAAAATGACATATTTGCATGGAAACGTCCCAAATTTGCCACATACATTCTCAAACACAGGCCGGTTGAAAAGGCGATGACACCCAGGCTACATTTTTTATGCTGTTGCCATGGCGATGGCAACCCCTCCTATGGGGAGGGGTCCGATGACAACTTTGTCGGACAGCCACGAAATTCAGTACAGACATGCGTCATGTCAGGAAATTTTTTATTATTATTATGGCCACGCCCCCAGACACACAGGAAGGCAGCCATATTGGATTGAAACTGAAAAACTGCCGAGTCAGCGTTATCGCTGACAGTGCATTTGAACGAACTCCTCTTAGGGGCTTTCACCAAATGAGCTGATATTCAATGTACACCATCTAGAGACGTGGGGCATCAATAGGTTATCCAAATTATTTTTATACATTTTACGGTTTCCGTGCAGCAAATCTCCAAACTTGAAGTAGAATTTTGAGCGTTTTTATACCTGATCTGACCTGTGGTCTGATACCCAACCACATTTAAACACATACCATTTTTAATTTAATATAATTTCCTATTAATTCTCATTACCGAAACATTTGTGAGGATTTACAATTGTGTTTATTTAATTACTTTTGTAAAAGATAACATACACATTTTGTATGTATCGGTCACTAAATAACTAGTGTTGGATAACTTGTCTGTATATTTTAAAACAAAATATGATAATATAATTATTACTTAATTTGTAAAACAAGACCAGGTTGCGGTAATGAGAAGGCCATGTCGGTAATGAGGATCAATGTTTCAGAAATGAGAATTATATTAACTGTGGACAATGGGTCTGATACCCAACCATATTTGAAACATTTAAACACATACCATTTTTAATTTAATCTAATTTCCTATTAATTCTTATTACCGAAACATTTGTGAGGATTTACAATTGTGTTTATTTAATTACTTTTGTAAAAGATAACATACACATTTTGTATGTATCGGTCACTAAGTAACTAGTGTTGTATAACTTGTCTGTATATTTTAAAACAAAATGTGATAATATAATTATTACTTAATTTGTAAAACAATACCAGGTTGCGGTCATGAGAAGGCCATGTCGGTAATGAGAATCAATGTTTTGGAAATGAGAATTATATTAACTTTGGATAATGGGTCTGATACCCAACCAACTCTCCCAACTCTCTCTCTCTCTCTCTCTCTCTCTCCCTCTCCCTCTCGTTCTGTCGTTAGATGTTCCAAAAATGCAGTTTTATCTGGACTTTAACTTGCAATGCAACAGCATGTTTGTGTGTGTGTGTGTGTGTGTGTGTGTGTGTGTGTGTGTTGATACGCCACTAATAACCACCATTTGTTTGTCCTTCAGTGTAATGGCCTCCATAAATCACTTCATATTCTCCTCAGAGCTTTGCCAGGAGGCCCTTTGCTCCCTCTCCTCCTCTCATCTAGCCTTGTGTCTCACCCCTATGCACCCCCCCATTCCCTCGCTCCACCTCATCACATGTAGTCTCAGTTTTCTGCTCCCTCCTCGTCTTTCTTGCTTTTCATTTCTCACACTTCTTCCCCTGTCTCCCCCGTTGTTCAAGGTCTGTGATGAGGCCTGCCGGATCGAACCTTGTTGTTCACAAGGCTTTGTTTTTCTCCCTCCTCCATTGATCATCGCATTAGGAGAGTCCCGCTCGGAGCCGGCCCGCTCAGGTTGTGGGTTTGAACGAAAGTTATCTTCAGGTTGTTGCACTAAACGAGCTGAAAAGACAAACGTCGCGTGGAGTGATTGCTTTAGTTCTTCACACAGGGCTAAGCAGTTGGCTTTAGAATCCAGTTTAAGGTGCGTGTGTGTGTAGGTGTGCGTGCGTGCATGTGTGTGTGGTTTTTTTGTGTGTGTTATAGAATTCTGAGTGGTTTAAAAGCTTCATGCTATTTGTTTTTCACACTCCTTTTGCTTTTTCTCTCTCCATCTCTCTCATCTCCATCACGCACACACACCTTTATGTTTTTATTTTTTACTCTAAATCCCTCGTACAAAACTTTTATGAACACACTCTTAGTGTGTGTGTGTGCGTGTGTGTTTGTGTGTGCGTGTGTGTAGGTGTGAATTTGTTCACAAGATAATTTCATTACTCAAGCTATTCAGGACAGCCTTTATCTATTGAACTGCAGTCACAAACACAAAGCAGACACACACTCGTAAACACACACACACACACTGGCACAAGATAAGCACATTTAGTTTCACCTACGCATACTGAGTACCTTAAACACATCAAAGTGGGGCAGCCTATCTCTCCCGCTCTGCTTCCAGCATTAGAACCTGGTTGAAGAAATATTTAGTGAACCTAAACATGTGCTCTCAAAAGCACCTAAATGCACCTCGGGGGGGGGGATCAGGAGAGATGTTTTCTGTTTCTATAACAGCAGTGCTTGAATCTGCTTACAGATGGATTTTTTTCCCCTTTTTCAGGTGAAAATGATGCTTTCCATGAGAATATTTTATCTTCAAATTACAATTTATGTGTTCACAAAAACTATTTGTCTGCACAAAAAGTCCCAATGAACCCTCAGGAACGAGGCACCAAAGCGATGTCGTACTTAAAATCAATTATTACGGGGGCCTGTTTAGTCTTGGGGTGTGGCGGGCTCTCTGGAGAAATCTAAATCGTGTTCCCGGGAACAGGTTGCAGGCGACGACGCAGACCACAGCAGAAGAGGAACGCGACGCTGTTTGAAGTCTCCACCACAAACTGCCTCCTCGCTGTAAATAGGTCAGGGAGGGATGTTTCTCAAAGTTTCACATTATTGCACCGCCTTGCCACGTTGAGCTCGCCCTCGGTTTAAGGTGGAGAAAAGAATTACAGGGAAAATAATAGAATAAAACAACAACACTTTCTCTGTTGTTTGTCCTCGAGTTCACATTCTCGGCTTTTTAGCCGCACGAGTCTCCGAGTCTCTTGGGACGGGTGTAGATCAGTTCGAAAGTTTTCACTCATTCAGTGAACTGAGGGAATGAATGGGCCCAAATTCTGGTCCATTTGCGATTCCCAGATGATGAAACTGCCGTGAAATTTGGAACAAAATGTCAGCAGAAGATGAAGAGTAATGACTCTGATCATTTTACACCTTCATTATCATCTGTTTGAACATGTCTTCTTTGAGATTTTAATGAGAAAGGAGAAGCATTCTCCTCTTGAACCAACGTCTCCGGGGTCAGCAGGTCAACTCACGCGCCCGTCTTTCAGCTGCATTGGTTCTTGATGCTCGCCGTAGCTCGTGATCCGGCTGAAGTTCACCGCCGGGGCAGCAGCCAGAGCTCCAATCTGTGCCCCACCTCCGTTTGCCCATTGTTCCCTTGCCTCAGCAACAGCTTCCCTATCAACATCATATACCAACAACATCACAATGATCAAATATTTATACCCGATTATTGTACGTCGGGCTGCCTGGAGCCAGCAGGGCCGTACGTCTCCTTAGGAAACATTTACTGCTTTGTCATTTTTACTACGCATCAGGCCGCTTATTGTCCGGGTGTGGATTCACTGGCTGGAAATCTGCTGCACAGAATATGCATCCAGTATGCATGTTGTGGGAATATTAAAGTAAAGGAATAAAATGGGAAAGTCGGAAAGGGGACGACAGGGAGTTCATGAATCTCGCTTTAATGGCACCACATTATTCAGACGTCCTTCAGGCAGGATCCAGCTCTTCTCTCCGAGTCCCTCTCTTGCACTCACTAGAATTTTACACCTCTTTTCCCGATGTTCTCATTCCTTTTCTCTGCTGCTCTGATGCTTATTCTTGTTTTCTCCCTTTATGTTTCAAAAGCGACTCGGATCCACCTCGCTCTCCTTACCTCCCTTCTTTTTCCGTTCCCTCCCTCTCTCCCTCGCCGTCTTTCCCTTAATCCCATCCACAGTCATTGAGTGACAAACTTAATTGGAGTGCAGAGAGTCCGGTGGGACGGCGCCGTGCAGAAGAAGAGAATCATGCAGCAGAGTGAGGCGGAGACAGTGATGGCCAGTCGTGTGTGCGTGTGTGTGTGTGTGTGTGTGTGTGTGCTAAGTGTCAGCCGGTTGATGTAAGATCCCTCTTGAAGCCGCCAATCATCCTGATTATTGATTAATAGTAAACGTTTCATTGCTTCGTTCTGTATCAAATGGACGTCAGCGCCAACTAGAGGTAGAACCCAGAACATAGTTTTTGCCCATCAATCAAATAAAATGTAATTTTTCAACAAATAAAAAAATGATAATAAACAATATACCAGTACCGTTCCTGGCTTCTGATTGGGTGGTCAGCTGACATCCCTCCCCCAGAGTTGCTCCACTGAATGAGAATGGTTTATTTATTTTCTTTGTCACTTTTCAGTTTAACTTTGAATATCACCTCCAAACTGGGCTACCTGCGGTCCAAAATGCTCACCTGTCATTTCGACCAGCACAGCACCCTAACAGAACTGGTTTTGATTTGAAATGACTTCATGTTGATGCGCCACTTCCAAAGACACAAAACCGCTCATGGCAGCTGGAGGTGTGTGTCCCAAGGGTGGAGCTACTTGAACTTCTAAAGATATCCAGAACCAGAAGTTGTCAGCGTGTTGACAGACATGGACATCCTCTGAACCGACGTGGACGTGGGTCGCAGGACGACTTCAGTTAATCCCACACTCGACGAGTGTGTTCACAGACGTGTGCAGTCAGGGTTGAAATTACCAATCGCTGGGTTGATTGGTAATTCGGGTCAATTCAAAGTGTTGTTCTGATGTGTTTGTTGCTTTTCTTCTGAAGTAACTTTAAAATGTGTGTGCATGAGTATGTGTTAGTGAATGTCCATCAACATCCTGGCACACACACACACACATACACACACACGCCGCCATCCAGCAGCTCTCCTCCTCAGCATCGCTCACTTTCTCACGCTGGTTCACTTTTGCCTCGATGCGAGAGGCTGTTTAACACGGGGGTGTAGCAGTGTCTACCTGTGGAGGTGAAGACAGGAAGGTGTGTGTGGGACCCCGGGCCTCATCCATGACTGTAAAGTATGGTGCCGCTGCCAGTTCAAAGACAAACACCCCCGCACACCCGTCCATGCTCGCCGCCCCTCTAAACGTTACCTTAAATCCCTTCCAGTAAAAGCAATCTTTTCTGACAGCGTTCCACGCCGCGGCTGCCTGGAAGCCTGGAAGGTCAGTGGGTTTAAAGCGGCTCAACTTGTTGAAAGATAAACGAAAAAGGCAATCAGAAGATGTATAATGAAATAATTAGCTGTCAAAAGGCGAGCTCTGCGACTGGCAGCAAATCCATCACAAGGAAAGGAGAAATCCCCCAGTTTATGGCATAATCCGGGCTTTCCGGCGCCGGGACGACGCGGGACACATTTTTTCTTTGACTGTATTTTGGCGAGATTAATTGTCACAGGAGGGGAAGCTGTCCGGGGCAGGTAAGGAGTCACGACTTAAGCAAAATGTGTGATGGTGTAGCAGCGCTGCCATGAGCCTGGAACAGTGTGTGTTCCTGTTTACACGGAAACACCTGAGTTAGTTTTATTTGAAAGGACAGGTCCTGATCAAAGCTGATCTCCAGGTTCGTGGCAGTGGTGCTGGTGGACACTGAGACGCCATCTAGTTCAACTACAACACTAGAACAAACATTTCTGAGATGCTTTGGCCCAAGAACCAGAACCTCAGTTTTATTTAGATTTAATAACAGGAAGTTCTTGGTCGTGCAGGAGTTATTGTCCTTAAGGCACGTCTGAAGTCTAACCAACTAATCGACTTTGTCTGGCTGAACGGACAGGTATAATTGTCCGGATAATCTGCATAGCAGTGGAAATTTACGCTATGTTTCTTAATAATGTTACCTAAGGGAAGCATATACAGGGTGAACAGAATAGGTCCAAGCACCAAACCCTGTGGAACTCCATATTTAACTTCAGTGTACGTAGAAGATTTATCATGAACACGTACAAACTGAAATCTATCAGATAAATATGATCTAAACCAGTTCAATGCAGATCCTCTAACACCAACAGATTGTTCCAGCCTCTGTAACAGAATCTGATGATCTATTGTCTATTAAAAGGTCATTGGTGACTTTAACTAATGCTGTCTCTGTGCTATGTAAAGAGGCGTGGCGCTGCAACAGAACCATTGGTGCTTTCAGGGGAACACGCTTGACTCTTGCTTGTCAGACATTTCCAGTTTGTAGCTCCATTATCATTGACTGTTGCATGATTGTCTGATCCCGGCTGACCATCGGAAGGCTCTTGCCCTGCTCTGGATAATGTCCTTCCTTGAACCCGGCCTTATCAGTCTGGTTTTTGAGGCTGAGTTGTCATTTCAAAGCTGGGGTAAAGCTTCTTTAGCCTTTTGAAGTTCCCAGACCTGTTTGCGTGAAATCAATCACAGGCACCTTTTTTCAAATGGCTCACATCAAAGTGCTGTCCTGTCCCACCGCCGCCGCCACCGGGGCCTCTGTCAGTTCTACCAGGGAGAGTTCTTAAGTAAGATGCTGCTCACTGATTACTCGCTCCCTTGTCGAGGAGTCACTAAAGAAACAAAAGAATAATTGACCCTGAAACTGCAGCTGGTAGGGTGTATTATCTAACTACTCCTACCATGGCCTCTGAGGGGGCGATAAGAGGGTGAGAAAAAGTAAATACGTGGGGGAAAGCAGACTGTCCTGGAGAGTCGTTTCGCGGCGGTGGACCATTACTTACCCAGTAAGACACAAAACCATTTTGTAGCTGTGCGTTGTCCTTGTCGGAGACCTCCAGCGTCCCAGCGCTTGGGTTTAGCCGTTCTTTAAGGGTTGTACATCCTCCTGTTGTTGTAATTGGTCTCCCGTGGGGACATGCTGCTCAACCGTTGGGAGAGCCTGAAGGCTCCGGATCTGTGCTGCATGAGAAACAAACCAGCGCTCTGGGACTACAGTAAGAAGCCCAACTACACAACAACAATGGCTGGCCTGAGCAGGTTCACAGAGACCCAGTCCCTCTGTGGATGTAAAGCTTTTTCTCGTCTGCTGCATGAATTATTAACAGCAGAGCTCTTTTGTGTTCACGGAACAAAAACAATGGAGAAACTGGGAGAAACATGGGCCCAGTGGGAGGTGTCTGCAGCAGTTGGAAGTGATTGTATGTGCACGCTTTGGTTCCAGTTATTAGTCTGATCCCTTCAATCATGCACCGAGGATGGAAACCTGGGATTTCCATATATCTCTATGATTATAACACCATCAGGTTTCTTATCATGTGGTTGTTGTCCTCTTGATCCCAGACTCCCAGCCTCATATCATTGTCATCACGACTCTCCGTGCTGACCTGCAGGTGTGATCAGAATGAGACGTCCACTTATTGCAGTCCTGGTCATGCTTTATGAGACGTTGTCTGTCAGCTGCTCTGCATCGCTGCTTTGGTTTCATAACACTGACTTTGTGACCTGGAGTCGGTCCGTGTGAGTAGACGCAGAAATATAATACATCTGAATATTAGCTGTTAAATATTGCATTGTTTATGTGTTTGGGTCGTTCTCCTGGGGTGTCCAATGATCAATAATAATAGCAATAGTTTGTACTCTTTGCTGTAAAAGGCTGCATAAAAAGGGACACCCGACTAACGCCCCGCGATGAGCTAGTGATGTGTCCGGGGTGTACCCCGCCTCTCGCCTATAACAAGTTGGGATAGACTCCAGCAACACCCAAGACACGCAAGGTGGATAACGCAGCTGTAGAAGAGACGACTGAGGTTGTCTACAAGAGGGTGGATAGATGGATGGATGGATGGACACTTGCTGTTTTAGGGGGTGTTAAATAACGCTATGGCAACAGGCAGCAGACTCTCCACAGCATCAGGTTTACTGCATGTGTTTTATTCATGCAGGCATTTAATCATATTTTAAAGATAAAGTTTATTTACACCTAAAACCAGAACTGCATGCAATAGGAATGAACGTTTGGGTGAAAAATATGCACTCCTGTCACATCTCGAAATGGAAATGTGTGGGTCTGTGCACACATACACACAAGCGTGTTTTTGCAATTCAGAGTGGGAGTGAGTTGGCCGTGATGAGCGGCGTCAGGTGTCCGACGGTGCATCCACAAGTCTCCTTGAGTTGAATCGGCTTGGCACAGTCGGTGGACAGCTTGCAGTCTGCTGTGAAGAGAAGCCTTGAGCTGGAGTGTTTAGAGCTCTCAAACACGCACACACAGACGCACACACGCACACACTCTAACACCCATGGTTGGCTGTGCTTGCAAGGTGACATCACAAATGCCCTCACACATGCAAACACTTCCCTACCAGGAATTCCTATTCCCATGCCAGAGCTGAATTCTCCCAGGCAGCCTTGCTCCTTTTGCTTCCTTCCTCCTCCAAGTCTCTCTTCGCCGTCATCAAGGGGATTCATCTTGTTGTCTGCAGAGAGCGTGTCGCCTTCTCTGTACCCGTCTGTCTACTTGACCTCAGCGTGCTTTTTACCACGTATCTCACCACCTGACATCTTTCCCCCTTCTGCTTTTTTGCCATCCAGACTGTGAAGGTAAATCTATCTATCTATCTATCTATCTATCTGATTTAAATCAACTCCTCATTGAGTCATTTTAGAAAGAACTTTAAAATCCTGCACCGATTGCCATTGGAACAGAAACGTTCTTTATTTAATATTTGAAGGAAAATGCAGCTCACTAAGATTTTCTTTAAAAGGAGGAGCAAGTGGTCGGGCCAAAAGGGCTCAGGTGCTCTGACGGTCCGCCACATATACCAGAAAAGGCTGCGCCCACCATGAACCCACGAGCGGTTACCGTCACCTGGAGATGAAACATTTGTTTGACAGGGAAACAGCCTTTCAGGCCTGCTGCTCATAAACTGCACACATTGTTATGGACGGTGCACACAAGCATGTTCAACCTAAAGCTTTGTTATTAGATAAAAATCGGAATTAAACATGCATCGGCGTCAACACGAGCCTGATACACAGAAACACAATTCCACAGTGAAAGCACACAGCCTGTGAAACAACACACCGAGAATGTTCAGGCGACATATCAAGGCAAATGCATGCGAAGGCCCGCCCTAGAGGGACCGTCACAGAATGAGACAAATCTGAAATGTGTGAACGTGACAACAAAATCCATCCGTGGACTCTCAGGGCCCGTCTCACGCCACCCTGGCTGACTGTTGCCTTGTCTTCTGCTGCGAACACACAGTTTATCTCATCAAAATAACAAACGCCTACTGTGTTGCGGGTCAAACATCCCAGACATCCCCAGTTGATGCCTGGGGAACCTCACTGTAGGCGAAGAGCAGGAATGGCAACCAGCTAGGTCACTTTCCAATGCCTCATGGACCGGGTGCTCCGAAGCTGTCACCATTGCAGTGCCGCCTGCCTCGATGATGTGGACGTCTATAGCAACACCCGGGAAGACCACCTTCAACATCTGATGCTGGTCCTGGGGAAGATTCAGTGGGCTGGACTTACGTTGAATCCATCTGAGGCCAAGTAGGCGAAGGAGGAGACGCAGTATCTGGGGTCCCGGCTGGGCCGAGGAGACGTGCGTCCACAAGTGGACAAGGTGGAAGCTGTCCGCAACTGCCCTCGACCTCGGACCAAGAAGGAAGTACGGCCGTTGCTGGGGTTGGCTGGTGGTACCGCCAGGTCGCTCCCCAGTTTGCTTTCATTGCTGCCCATTTGACTACAGTCACAAAAAAGGGTCAGAAGAATCCGGTGGTCTGGTCCGAAGCTGGTGAGGGGGCTTTTCAAACCGTCAAGAACTTGCTCTGCTCGTCTCCAGTTCTGAAGAGTCCAGACGTCTCTCTGCGGTTCCTGGTGCAAGTAGACGCTGACCCGAATCCACACCATGAAAAACCAGAACCGTCGTCTTACCCGTTGGCACCTGTCTTTGCAGCCATTTCAATTTAAAGTGCGACACCGGGCTGGGAAGTCCAATATGGCGGCGGATTTTCTCTCAAGGTTGCCGCACATCGCCAACCTCCCGGAGGAGGGGGGGGGGGGGTGATGTGACGGTGCCGTTGTGTCTGTTTTTTTTTCTGAGGAGGGGCGACGAGCAGCAGAGTTAGTGTTGTGTAAAACTAAAGATGGCTGCTATCCTCTACTAATTGATTTGTTTATGTGTGTTGATTGAGAAGAGAGATGCAGCCACAGAGAGCAAATGTTCAAATTATGAAAAGCAGACTGCATAATTACATCCCAGAATATTTCCCTATGGAAACGTCCCGGTGGGGCTGGCGTAAAGAAAGGTAGAAAAACAATGAGTGAGCGGAGGAGTCGACGGAGCGAAAGAAAGACCTTCTGACAAACGACACAGCAAACAGGAAGTAAATTTGATTAGGGAATTTTCAATCATCACACATCTCATGACTCTCTCTCCTGCCACCCTGGAGACGAGTGGATTACATTTAAACAGTGGATTATATTAATCTGCAACCTGGGATTAGGATTACAGATGGTTCATGGAATGCTGGATAATGCATTTGTAAGATTTTTACGGGTTTAAACCAGTATATTGAGATCCCCGGAGGACAGGAAAAGTACATTTGATGTGGGAAGGAGGCGCTGCAGCATGGAGAGATATTTGTAATTCATCTTTCAAGGATTCACTCCTTCATTCTCCTCACTCTCCAGACTAAGACAGAGAAGTTCTGTCAGCAGAATCACATTTGTATTTTCTTGAACATGCCATTTGTTTTAGCCAATGCATAATATATCACTCGACTAAAATGAGACCAGTGAGCCAATCAGGAGGGACTGGGAATATTTGAATGGATTCAAACTCATTTTTCTTACAAGAAAAAAGGCCAAGAAGACATGGGGGGAGAGTAAACACAGGCGGATGCTGACAGTCTTCTTCTACGCTGATAATGGATCTCTGTAGACGGAATACTTATTACAGTGATTCAGGTTGGTAGCCTGGCTACCAGTAAAACACCTCCACCTTTCAGCACCAATCCCACGTCCCTCAGAAGACGGAAGGGTAGAAGATCCAGTTTTGCCAGTTTCTGTAACAGTCTGTCCATCAGCCCCCGTCAAGCGCAGTAGATCAGAGGTGCAGTTGCAGGACAATCTGTGTGGAGTCAGGACGTAATGAAACAACAGAAACAACAACTGGACTGAACCCATCTAATCAGAACAGTGTCCATCAGGCTGGACGTAAGAGAAATGGCACCAATAGATCCTGGAGACGAACGCTCTGAATCCCTTCAAATCTGCATGTGCACTGAAATCATCCCACCATTCCCCACTGGAGACATTATCTTTTCAGATTTAGCGGGCTGCCCCTGCATCGACATTCCTCTTTCCCACCACCATCAAATGGTGCAGTTGCTCCTTTAATTGATGCCTTGGAATTCAAAATGCTGCGTAGACAACGGGCCCAAGACGGATTTAAAATGTGAGCTGCATATTTATTTGTACTCAGTTTTGCTACCTCCACCGAGGACGTTATGTTTGTGTTGCTTTGTTTTAACAGATGATTACATTCTGGTACTGATCCAGAAGAGATCCTGGATTCTGGATCACTTAGAAATGAACGTTAACTTTGCAGTCAAAGGAGCTTCTAAATTTGTTTGGTTGATTGTTCATCAATGTTCATGGAATTTGACACAGTCATGTCTCTATCTCACCACTAAATTTCATCTGGATCTGATCAGAATTACCAATACTGTCGACATCCGATTTTCTCATTTACTTATGATAACTTGTAAAATCTTTATTCAGTTCACTCACCAAAACTCACAGTCATAAAGGGGTCCGATATGAACCATCATGAAAAATGTTTTCTGGATCTGATCCAGAATGAGGTCAGGAAAACATCTTAAATGTTAACATTAAACCCCATTTGTGAGCTTTGCTATGGCGACTGTTGCTGCAGGTTGATTCCTGCCCTGCTCAACTGTGGAGGCATCGTTGATGTCTCTGATTAGCTCCACAAAGGAGGTTCTGTTTCTGATGCCTTCACCAGAACACTGTGGAATCAGTAGTGGACAAACGGGTTTGTTGTATCTTCTAAAGCTCTGGATCTATAGATCCAGAAGAACCCCCCATTACTGAAAGTGTGCTTTTAGTGAATAACTTCTAAACTAGTAATGACATCAATGTGAATCCAGTTGCTAAAAGTTTATTTTCATGGTTAAGGAATATAAAAATGTCGATAAAATAAATGTCGGATCATCTTGATGTAAATCACAATATAGGCAGACTGAGCTGCTTGTTGGAGGTCTGTTCTCTGAGTGCTTTTCTAGTTAAAGTATGAATTATGAACTGAGCGCCGGTCATCTGAGTGAAATAACATTTTATCAGTGAGAGACGTTGTTTATTCAGGAGAATAGAGATAACTTTATGTGATATTGCAGCGTCATGATCGTGAGTAATTGTGAGATGACTCACACTGAGACACATCTCTGCCTCCTCATCCTGACACAAGCACACCGTCTGTCAGCGGGCAAGCTTCCACCTGGTCTGGTACCTGTGTGTGAGGGGGGGTGGGGGCCGATGATGTCCACCAGGCAGTGGCCAGGGAAAATAGAATTAATATTGTGGAAGCAATATTGTTAAAAACGCACACGCACACACGCACACACACACAAACACACACAGGTCTTTGCCAAGCAATCTTATTAAACAAAGAGTTGGGCATTTAATCTCTTAATAAGGAGGGGACCGGCAGACAGAACGATTTAGACGGCAGTATTTGCTCTTTCGTTCCCTCTCTTTCTTTCTCTTTAGTCTCCATCCTTCCCAGAGCATCCTCTGCCAGCGACTCATTAGCAACCGACTTTATTCAAGGTGTGTACAAGAGATAATTCTCTACAATGCTTCAGTAAGGTAATGTGCAGTAGGCGCAGCACCCGGGCTGTCCCTTGTAATAAATGAACATGCACACACACAAAACAACTTGGAACACGTGTGTCCGTGCATTACCAGTCTCTCAGCCTGATTATCACTGACTTCAGTCAGAGATGTCCACCTTAAAGTCCAGCACGCATAGCGGACGCATGAATATTCACACAACAGCTGCGCCTTCAGCAGCGACCATTCAGTTCTCCACAGACTATTTGCATTTGACAACTTCTCTAGATTTGTCAAGACAATGGTTCAAATAATTAAGGATATAATGACAAGAATATGACAGTTATTTCCTTCACCAATGGAAAATCAAGAATACTTTTTATTGGGGCAAAATCTGCCAATTCATTTTAGATGCTGGGACTGCATGACCGGATGATCGCTGGGCTTAAACCAACTCAGGAACACTCTAATAATTTTATATACTATAATTGCTATATTATATACCTAGAAAATCACTCGGAGAGCACCAACCTCCACCAAGCAGCTCATTCCCCTCCTAACTGGATCTACACCGTCCACATGGTGATCTGGATCAGCACCAAAAGGTTCTAAATTGTTTTTGGTATCTTTATACACCAACCATGAACAGTCAAAGTGATTTTTAAAATTTTAAATGTAATGTTATTTCCTGACCTCAATCTGGATCTGATCCAGATAAAATTCGGTGTAAACATAGATACCAACTGAGATAGTGAGGAAAACATTTTGAAGCTCCTTTGACTGCAACATTTTAAATAATCCATAATCCATGATCTCCTCTGGATCATCACCAATATTTAATCTGTTCCTGGTAACATTTCCAACATTTACTGAAAATTCCATCAAGATCTGTCCAGAACATTTTGAGTTTCCTTGCTAACAGACGGACGGACGGACAAACGCCGGTGTTCTTATAGCCCCCGCCTCGGCGGAGGTAAATACTACTTCAGCAGGCGATTCCTGTTGAACATCAGAACATGTTCTGTATGAGATCAATGCGATGAGGAGCTCATCAGTGAGAGCCAATCGGCCTGATCTCTTCTCGAGTCGTTCTATAACAGCAGCGGCTGCTGCTGCTGTCCTCAAACTCGATGTGTGGCGCATAAACTAATGAGGCTGCATCGAGAGGATGAACCTCTTTGCTCTCAGCCTCGCTCCTCCTGCCGGTTTAGCTGTGTGCTGGAATATTTCATCCTTATAGTCTCTACCTTCAACAATCTTCAGATCTCAGAACTACAATAGCAAATTTATCCAAACCTTAAACCATAGATTTATAGCGGAAGTCTGCCAATATACCCAAAGCAAAAGCACCACATAATACGCATGGAGATACACTTTATGAATGCCTTTTTAGAATTCAAATAAATCATTTGAACTACCGGTACTGTTATTTATTTCAGACACTTCATCTGAAGTCTCTACTCAGGAAAATGCAATTTAGTTCTTTATGGCCATTAACCACCTGAGAGGAGCAGACAGTAAAGTCACTGCATTATTTACTCCACTTTTAAACAAATGGTGTTTCTAACTAGCAGTCTATCAATTCTCTTATTTGCAACAGCAGCAAAACAAATAGACACGCCTCCATAATGTCTCCTCACTTCTCCAACTTCTCCTCGTTACTATTTGACTGGGAGATGAAATCCCTGCAGAGTGTCCTGGGCCAGTCCCTGAGTCTCCTCATGGTCCTTTATGCCCATGAAATCATAGCCAGGAGGCGAATCATCCACACCTCCTTCAGCTCCTCCAAGTCCAAAGAGACAATGGATCAGTGTGTTTTAAAAGGGTCCAACAAATGAGAACTGGAGAAGGCGTGTCCTCCAGCTGGATCCTGGTCACGGTCAAAGAAACAGGAAGTAATGAAGGAGGAGAATTAAAGATGAACATAAATGGCCTCAAATGACTCAATAGAATATCAATAAATATGAGAACGTTTGTCACCTGTCACCTTTATTTCCTCCTCTCCATCACTTTCATTTAATCACAGTGATGAAGAGTTGCTGAAACCGAGCAGGTCAGACAGATGCTGCGAGAAAAAGAGAGAAACCCTTTCATCCGTTCTTTCTTCCTTCCTTCCTTGCACTGACACACACCGGTTGGTTGATCGATGCTGTACGTTTCGAGGAAGAAGAGTTCAGCTAAGCACTTTCTGCTCAGCTGGTAAGAGTAACGGTCAGTGAAGAGTCCCACTGTGTGTGTGTGTGTGTGTGTGTGTGTGTGTGTGTGTGTGTGTGTGTGTGTTTTCTTCTTGTCTTACTCCAGTCAAGTTGAGTTTGTGAATTACTGGTGACCTGTGTATTATGTGACCTGTGTATCATGTGACCTGTGTATCATGTGACCTGTGTATCATGTGACCTGTGTGTTATGTGATCTGTGTATCATGTGACCTGTGTATTATGTGATCTGTGTATCATGTGACCTGTGTATCATGTGACCTGTGTATCATGTGATCTGTGTATTATGTGACCTGTGTATCATGTGACCTGTGTATCATGTGACCTGTGTATCAGGTGACCTGTGTATCATGTGACCTGTGTATCATGTGATCTGTGTATTATGTGACCTGTGTATCATGTGACCTGTGTATCATGTGACCTGTGTATCAGGTGACCTGTGTATCATGTGACCTGTGTATCATGTGACCTGTGTATCATGTGACCTGTGTATCATGTGACCTGTGTATTATGTGACCTGTGTATCATGTGACCTGTGTATCATGTGACCTGTGTATTATGTGACCTGTGTATCATGTGACCTGTGTATCAGGCGACCTGTGTATCATGTGACCTGTGTATTATGTAACCTGTGTATCAGGTGACCTGTGTATCATGTGACCTGTGTATTATGTGACCTCTGTACCAGGCGACCCTTTTATAGTTGTTAATTAACAATGTTGTTGACAGAGATAATTATGGGTTGCGTAGCAGCATCTGAACAGTCAGTGTGTAAACCATAGAGTCAGATTGTAATTCCTTCTCAAACAAGGCAAGCCAATGAGTCTGCATTGATTAAATTAATAACTAGAAAAGCGCACAGACCTCCACCAAGCAGCTCAGTCCCTATATTGTGATTTACACCAAGAATAATGGTCCGGCATTTATTTTATCTACATTTCTCTATTCTTTAACCATGAAAACAAACTCTTAACGACTGGATTCACATTTACATCACTAGTTTAGGAGTTATTCACTGAAAGCACACTTTCAGTAATGGGGGGGGGGGGTTCTTCTGGATCCATGGACCCAGAGCTTTAGAAGATTGTAGTTTGTCCACTACTAATTCCAGAGTGTCTTGGTGAAGGCAGCAGAACCAGAACCTCCTTTGTGGAGCCAATCAGAGACATTATTGAACGGGTCCAAACACTAAAGCAAACATTTACCCTGATTTCATCAGGATCCGTCGAGAACCTTTTGAGTTATTTTGCTAACAGACGGACGACAGGTGAAAACATCACCTCTTTGGCACAGGTAAATATACTATGAAAAATCAGACATTGGGTTTTGTTCTAGAAACTCCAGCAACAGAAGGCGCTCGCAGCCGGCCAGCACACTGCAGCCGCTCGATGCTCCAGCCTGAGGCGTCATCATGGTCGTGTTTGTTGTCAGTTCTTGTTAGTTCCCTGTTTTATTTTGGCATTCACCCTTGTCTCTCGTTTCAGACATTCTACTTCCTGCCCCTTGCCGTCCTGTGTGATTAGCTGCCCCGCCCTGATTGGTGTCACCTGTCCCTCATGACCCTCCCTTGTGTAGTTAATCTGTGTGCTCCGTGCCTGATGCCTGAGTGTATTCTATTATTCTGTGACGCCTCGTTGCACAGTGGAGAAGCTTCAGGTGTTGCAGCGGCTCGTTGCGTCACAAATGTTGGCCTCAACATTTTATTCTACAAATGTTTTCCTGTGTGTTAACATTTAACACGCAGCACAGCAAGTGACGTAACATCAGTCGCTGCAAGTCCAAAAGGTTGAGCAGCATCAGCCGAAGCCTTCCTCCGAGAAGCCCCCGGGGGGGGGGGGGGGGGGCGACCAGCCTCCTGCCCCTTTCAGGAGCCCATCAGGCTGCCTCTGTCACGCTGAACACGGGACAACAGAAAGAGCAAAACATGACACGGGACATCCAGCCTGGCACAAAGCAGCCTCTGAATGTGTGCGTGCGTGTGTGTGTGTGTGTGTGTGTGTGTGTGTGTGTGTGTGTGTGTGTGCATGTGTCTTTGTGTGGATCTTGTTTCCGGAGCTCTTCTGTCGTATGTCTTCATCTTGACTTTTTATCCCCTCACTGTTCTTCAGCTCTGTGGTTAAGCCAGCATGAGGCAAAGACACACTGTGCAGGTTTCATCCCTTAGCTTAGAGGTGGGTGTTTGTGTGTGTGTGTGTGTGTGTGTGCGTGTGTGTGTGCGCGTGTGCGGAGGAGAGAAAACAATAATGATTGTGCAAGCGAGTCAGGATTTGTTGCCCTAAAAATTGTTCTCGTTTGCACAGTTCTGTGCATGTGTGTGTGTGTGTGTGTGTGTGTGTGAGGGGGGGCATCTACATGCAGGTATTTACCTCTACAGTTTGATCTCGAGCTTATACCCCCGTGAGTGGCAGCTACCACCATTCGAAGGCTTTCTTCTCGGGGCATAAGGCATGCAAAAAGCTCCCGCTTAGGGGCGCATCAATCCCACAGGCTTAACCCGAGCGACGGGCGCTGCTCTGTGCTTTCTTTAGATGCATTTTCTTAAAGTGCTCCTGTTTCAAGACAAATTGGGGGACGCTGTTATGATGGGCGTATTGAGCGAGATGTCATACAAAAGCAGGGGGATTTCAGGGGATTCAACCCTTTATTAAACGCCCATATTGTTTCCCTACATCTGACAACTGAGACAAAGAGTTAAATACAAATGGATTTCAGAAGCCCCAAGAAATTATCTCAGTCATGAATAAAGCGGATTCCGACGGCGTGCGCTTTGTTTGACTCTGGATTTGACAAATAATTTGACAGCCGTTATTAAACTGCAGTTTAGACTGCTTCAGGATGAGGGATGGTTCTGTTTGCACATTCCCGCGGCTGCATGAGCCAAAGCAGAACATTAGAAATATAGAATTAACATTTAGAATTTGCATGGAGGAGCAAAATGAGATGCTATTTGAGGGCATTCTGTTTGTTTTCTGATTATCCAGAAGCCGTGTCAGTGTGTCACAAACAAAGACGCCGCCTGTGGAGATTCTGCAGAAGAAAAAAAACAAACAGGCAAAAACGAAGCAGCCGGAAAAATTCCTTTGAAATAGCTGACCTTTAATGCTTCTGTTCTCGGAACAGATTGCATACAAGATTCATACGTTTCCCTGCTATCCTGCAGTTAAACCACATATTACATGCAATGGGATTAGTTCACCTAATTCACTCTTGTGGAATTGAAATCCCTCAAAGCATTCATTTTGAAGGGCATCATCATCATTTCATTTTTCCGGCAAGTGAACAACACAATTTCTTTTGATTACAAGCCGTGTGCTCCTGCATTATGAACAACAGCATCATTTCATTACGTTTTAAATCACTGCGAGGGAACACTAAAGCAGCATTCATACGTACATATTTGATCAATTCTCATTTCAGCAGATTAAACAGCATATTTTGGACGAAGGGCTTCATAAAGCATTCCGAGGGAATGACGGAGGAGAAAAGAAGAAAGAGGATGGAGGGGTGTAGGGAGGAGGATAGAGCATTTGAAGATATTTGGTTTGGTTCTGTTATGAACTCATTTGGTCCTCAGGAAATGTAATTACATGCAGGAAACACTTGCCTGAATGTTTGCGTGTTCCTGTGCATGACTGTGCGTGAGGAGCGAGGAGCGAGGAGCGAGGAGCGAGGAGCACACTCCTCCTCGAGCCTCCCCCCAGCAGAAACCAGACAGAGCTCCATCCAGAATGGCAGTCGGTGTGTCGGTTCCAAGCGAACGATCAAAGCGCTCCGTGGCGCTGTGCTCCAACCACCAGGGGATTCGCTGTGCCCATGATGAGGAGGGACGGAGGAGAAGAAAGGAGGGTGAGAATAAAGAGAAAGTGTGGAAGCAGCGGACAGGGGCTACACACAAATGAAAGGAAAAGCAAGGGAGGAGGAGGAGAAAGAAGGGGAAGCTGAAAGCAGAATGGCGACGCGCGGCTGAAAGGAGATGAGGAAGCAAGAATGTGAGATGAGAAACAAATGGGGGGGGGTAGGCAGCGAGGGAGAGAGAGGAAGACCCGCAAAGCAGAGGAAGGCACCATTAAAGTGAAAATGAATGTAAAATGAAGAACCTCAGGCCTGAAAGCGTCTTAGAAGCTGAAGAGGAGTGTGTTGCCCCTCTCTCTCTCCCTCCGTGTTACTCCCTCGTTCCAGTGGCAGAGCTGGGAGTCTGGGGGGGGGGGGGGCTGAGACAAACCGTAGAAGAAGACCTGAGGTTTCAAAGCCACGGATGTTTGAATCGCCTTCTCTCTCCAGGCAGCCCTTTCTCCTCCTGCTGTTCTATCACTTCACAAGATGGATGGATGGTCATCCATCCCTCTTTCCACCTTACTGGCTGTGACACCTTCCATATTTCAGTTTCATTCCCGACCGAAGCCACAATCGCCAGCAATAAGCAATAAGCTCTAAAATGAAATGGCACATTTACGGTGCATCTCAAAATGATTTAGATCGCCAATGGCACAAATAAGATTGTGTAAAATGTTGGACCGGTTTCCGGGTCATGTTGCTCTCCAGTCTGTTTTCAGACCCTTCAGGTTCCGGCCTGCCAGTGATTGAACGTTAGCCGTGGTGTGCTGGACGTCTTTGGAGCCTCACAGACAGAACTGTGATATCACCAACCATTGCAGGCATGATTCTCTGACTCAGACTATTATAACTTGCTCCAAAACATGGCCAGGCCTGCCTGACATGTACCGTAGAACCTGCTGCTCGTTGGCTCTCAATAATCCCATGTGGGCCAGTCCACCTTCAGGTTAACACAACCACCTCAGAACACAATAACAAAATGATGCTCTTCAAATCCATTGGTTCCGTCATACAGCTTGCTGCTTCCGATTGACTTGCTCGGTCACGTTCTGAGTTTGGTACGCGTTCAGGTTCTATTGGGTATCCTGTATTGGCAGCCTTCCATCAACCAATCGGATGTAAACCAGAGCATTTTAAATGTCTGAGTGCTTTTACGTAGTGTCCTCGGGCCTTTCCAGAATCATTAATATTCTTTATCAGTCAGTTTAAGCAACCAACTGAAAGACATTAATGGAATTACAGCCATAAAGGAACTTACAGAGTTTATTTGTTTATTTATGATCCTAAAAGTTATTAACATACAGAAAAGTGTTCTTCCTGTGATTCACTAAAGAAGCAAAGCACACCTAAAAACAAACAAACAAACAATCTAGCATAACTGAACCAGATGCACCATGATGACCTTTGCTGCTAATGTCCAGTTTACTAAATGCATCTTCGACTGTAGACTAGACTGCTTGTTAGTACCGCTACTAAACCTGATTGTGTTAACACTGCAAAGGGTTGTTTACTTATTTTGTTTGTTTGTTGATTTGTCCTTTGTTTTGTTTGCTTTTTGCTTTTTAGTTTTTGTCCTTTGTTTGTTTTGTTGTTGTTTTCCTTTGATTGGGTTAGGGTTATGGAAAAATATGAAGTGTTTCTGTTGCAGGTAGGTGTGTGTGTGTGTGTGTGTGTGTGTGTGTGTGTGTGTGTGTGTGTGTGTGTGTGTGTGCGCGCCCTCCAGATGTGTACACAGTAAACACAGTGCCCGGACCTCTGGGTGCGCATGTGGCCGCCCTGTTGTTTGTTTGTTTCTTTCTTTGTTAGCAGCATTACGGAAAAACTGCTGAATGTATGTTATTGGAAGAAATCTGAAGATGGGTCTATCTAGAACCTTTTGGTGCTGATCCAGATCACCATGTGGACGGTGTAGATCCAGTTAGGAGGGGAACGAGCTGCTTGGGGCAGGTTTGTGCTCTCTGAGTGCTTTTCCGGTTAGCTCATGTGATCCTCTATACTTAAATGATGTCCAGGTTGCCGTGACGCCGCCTGTAGCACACCCAGAAGCAGCCTGTCACACACAACATCATCAGCATAATCAGAGGCTCAAAGCCGGGACGTATGAAAGCAAACACCCACCCACACCCCCACCCACCGCTGCCCTCGGCACAGTCGATGTTTGCATTAAAACACTTCTGATTGGACGATTTCACACGCGCACAGTGGATAAACATACACACAGGAGCAACATGAGCGTTGGATAATAAACACAGACACTGAAATTAGATGACTCTCCTCCTGGTTTCTTCCCCTGGGATCATTTATTCAGTGTATTCATATATGCCAGCCTGCCGTGTGAGAATCAATGAAACATGATGGCTATCTGAAACGGAAGACGCTCATCTTCATCCAATCCTGCAGCGGAGTGGGATGGAGTCTCCACTGGAATGTTCTGACCTTGCGGCATCGATGTTTAACATCCCTAAAATGAAATTGGCACTCCCAGAATGGAATTGGCCTGATGTGCACAGACTTACAACAATTGCCAACTCTGTCGTATTAAAGAGGGCGCTGGTGGAGGAGCGGAGGATGTGTGTGCATGAAGACGAATGTGCGCACACACACACACACACACACACAGCGATTTGTGCTTTACTAAAATGAATCGAGTCACACAAACACACATGGACACACACACACACCCAACCAAAGGCAGACAAGAGGGAGAGAAAGTGAGAAAGAGCGAGCCACTGAACGAGGGACGACAGAGGAAGCTTATTATTTAATGTCCTCCTTGGCAGGAAGCTGTCAGAAGCAAGGAGGCAGAGGCCTGCCAGAGGAAGACAGAACGAAATCACCATTCGTCATCGCTCCGAGACACGAGCACACTGAACGAATTCAGATCCAACCGGAGCGCCGTCTCTTTGTGTGTTCGACCGGTCGACAGCGTCACGCCGTGAAATCAACACAGAGCTGCCGGTGCTTCTATCACGACGATAAACTCACTGCTCCGCCTGCACAAACATGCACAAAGCCCATTACCTCTGATGACTGCACCAGCATCCAGACAAAAGCTGCTCAAGGCAAATTAGCAAGTCACGTGCCACGCGATGAAACAGTACAAGGTGTGCATCTCGGGCAGGCTACACTCCTTCCTTATCTCACGCCAACACACTATCTGACAAATTAGCAACGGGATCCACTTAAGTGTGTGTTTGTAATCTTAGCAGCGCCTCCCTCCTCTCCGGATGTTATTTATGGCTGTTTAAATGATCGCAGACACCGCTCATTTGTTTAGACAGCTCAGATTGGCTTCCTGTCTGAAGAAAGAGGAGGAGAACGCAGGAGTGCTAGGTCAGGAGGGAGAGACACAGTGGGACAGAGGGGGAGATAGACACTAGATTAGGAGGGGAGGAGGCCTGAGACGTGAGGCAAAAGAGGAAGATGAAAGAGGATGTCGTCGGGAAAGAATGGGAAGGAGAAGATGCTTCTGTGTGAGAGAATGTGAATGTACACCAAGAGTGAACATGACATCGTCTCACGGATTCACCTCACCAGGATCTCCAGCAGGACTTCAAAAAAGGGCCAAGCCAGAACTAGTGAGTGTCAGAGCTGCAGGCTGTGATCAAACGAGGAGCATCCTGAAATGCCTCAGGCAGCAGGAGACGGGGGGGGGGGCGATGAGGAAACCCCGGACCAAAGATGTCCTCCTGCATCCAGCGCGTTGTCGCAGGATGTATGATGCAAGCACTGACAGACAAAGCAAAGTGGCTGGTATAGTGGGGGGGCGTCTCTACGGCGATGGACTGGAAGCTTCAAAGGGGTGCTGCCCCAAACACCAGCCAGACACAGTGGTGGGTGACAAGGAGCAGAAGAGGTGCTAGATGACGCTGAAAGCAGGAGGCAGGAGCACCAGGAGCTGAAGGAACAGCTGGAGCAGATGTGAGAGGTGAAGCATGAGGGGCCCTGACCCCCCAAATGGAAGAGGAGCTTCAGTAGGCTCCAGGTACAACATCTGATGTCTGTTTCCAAGCAAAGGTTAGACCCGTGTGTGTGTGTGTGTGTGTGTGTGTGTGTGTGTGTGATGCTCAGTGAGGAATCAAAGCGTGTAGACCAGGAGTGAGCGAGTGAGTGAGGGGAAATCCAGAGGAGGGAGTGGGATGAAGGGCACGCTGCTCTAGTTGTTAAAACACACAACTGCACACACACACACACACGCGCACACACACACACAGCTGTATACACATTATGATTAAAGGAACTACTGTATGGAAGTGTGTTGTTCTTTAAGGAACCCACAGCGCTACATGGCGACTCATGTTAATAACTGAACTTCATTTGGGTGATATTCATGCTTTTGTTCTTGTTTCCTGTTTCGTCCCGACTCGCACTTTCATGGCCTTTTTAAGCATGATGCGATTTTTCGCGCATGTCACCTGCTCAGGCTTTACATCACATTTCATGCTAGTTAAAGCTTTCTAGTCCACTTCCATCTCCAGGCAGTGATTCATTCACACATTTACTGTGTCCTGGAGACATCGGTGATATTCTCAGCTTTTGCGTTGCACGATATCAGACGTTAAGATGGTGTGATCTTATTCCAGTTCTACCTCCCAGTCTTTAATTCAAAGACAGACTTTCTTCTCTCACCTGCAGCAGCAGCATCCACTTCAAAGACAGCAGCGTCTGAAGGTGTGCACTAATTATGGCCACAAAGAGACAGGTTGGAAATGCTTGCATATCTGGAGCAGTGACCTCTGCTGACATGTAGATCTGTCTTTTTCATGAGTTTGCTGCGACTACAGCGAGGGGAGGAAATAAGTGACACTTTTAACAAAGTAAGAGGATTTATCTGTAGTTGTGGAGAGTAGGTCAAATATAAATGGGTTAAACAGATGCGTCCCTTTAAAGGTGAATCAATAAAAACTGACAGGGGGGGGTGAACTAGGTCAAAGTAGCAAAAAGACTCCGCCTTCTGCTTTAGAAATGTTTGAAAAAGGAAAAAATGTACAGTTCATTAATATTTCTGCAATCTGTGTCTCAACAGGTCACGAATCCACAACCAACAATTTGCTGTCAGTTTAGCGACTGTTTTGTAGCCGTTCATGCTAGCATTAGCAGTGGGCTGTGAAAACTTTGGGCAGGAGCTTCCTGCGATCCGTATCCGTGTTTAGTACTTTATTGATCAGGAGCCGCCTTGCGGTGAACTGGCGGCTTGTCCAGGGTGGGCCCCGCCTCTTGCCCGTGCAGCATGACCTCCTACCCAGTAAAGGACAAAGCGGTTAAAAAATGAATGAATGATCAGGAGCCTCTTTACTTAAATGCAATCGGTCGTACATCCCGCCCACATGAAATGCAATCATTGATGAGGTTTCAAACAGTTTCAATCACATGGGGTCATATCGGTTCATCCCGTTGTGAGGGGCGTCTGGGGGCCGGATGAAGGACGAAGCCTGCAGGACTCGCCCACCGCCCCCGACCGTCCCTCCGCTTCAGCAATCGATCCAGCTGTAATTACCAACAACGGCATGTGTTAGAGATCGTATCTTACCTGATTGGACGATTTGATAATGAGGTTTATCGGAGAAAAAGAGTGGTGGAATCTTTAACGCATCAAGGATGCACAAGGGTATTTGAGGACAGGGTCCCACAAGAACAGTAGCTTATCAAATTAAGTGATGTTAGATGGAGAGACAACGACTTCGGAGACGGGTTTGAGAGCGAGGGGAAATGCTTTAGCCGCCGTCTGACGCCTCCTGTGTGCTAACATCTAAACCGAAGACATAAATGAGTCGATCAATGGAACTATAACGTATCCAGCCCAATCGCACCTTCAAGCTTCAAACAATGTCATTAAGTAAGCCGTGGATAAAAAGTATTACAGTTGGTGACAGCGGTCAGTGTCCGAATCTGGAAAACTAACTGTTAACAACTTCAACCTGCTCACCCTGACGCTAACCCCGACCCACCTCCTTCCATTCCTCTCATGTCATGTGATTTTCTGCATGACAATAGCTTACCGGAGAATATGGGAGTTCCAGTCAGGCTTTAGAGCTCATCGTAGCACAGGGACAGAACCGGTATCAGATGAAGGACTGGTCTCCATGCTAGCTCTGCATTAGAGACGCCAGACATCATTTTTAAGACTTGAAGATTGAATTGACATTAAAGGAACTGTGTAAAGCTGCTTCATACCTTTTTTACCTTATTATTTACAGTTTCTATAAGTTCACAATAAATCATTCATGCACAGCAAGGTGAATCACAGAGTTCCTCAGGGTTCTGTGCTGGGACCAATGTTGTTCACCCTCTATACACTCCCACCAGGTGATTATCAGGACATTTCAGTGAAACATAGAGCAATTAGAGGCTTGTATAAAACAAGGACATCGGTTGCCCCACATATCAGAGAGTTACTTCCTGCAGGAGCTCTGGATTTATTCCTGCTGTATAATATATATTTTAAAAAAGAGTAATTAAAAAAGAAATAAGCACTAGTAAATCAAGATGTGTTTAAAAGCTGCTGACAGTAGGACATGTGTATATTACATAACAAATACATTATAAATGTGACCCCGATGCTTCAGACATCCACATATTTATTGATAGTCATCTTTACAATGACAGAAGATATGTTAGCCTCTGATTACATCAAATACCCACAGCTGTCAGTCTTCTTCAAACGGAATACTGAGCATCGTTAGCGTGAAAAACATGGAGCCTGTTTTTATGACGCAGGAGCAGTTAGTTCTGTTAGATTAACACATATAAAATATGATCTATCTGTCTGGCTGTCACTTTATTCTCTCAGTGCTTTCCAATACAAAAAAAAGGTTCGAACCCGGTGACACACCCTGAAAATGCACAAGACAGCACTACACACTACTTGTACAGCCATTTGAAAACTACATAAAGTTACAAATTCCTGTAATAGGTGAGTCCAAGGCACTGAATATGTACGTTTCACATCTTTACTGTATATGCTATTTGCAATTCTAGAGCATTGAGCAAAAGAAAAATACACCACAGTCACTGATTTAGAACAAGAAAGAGCATTTTGGTATAGAGCTGTGCACAAATGTGAACAATGCAACAGTACATATTGTACCTGAACACGGTAAATCGTTCTGGCACATCCCGGCGTTCCTGTCTGTCTGGACACATATTTTCATCCTTTGCAATGCAGCGAGGGAAGAATCCCCTGGAGTGGCGAGTCCAGCCTCCGCATGCCGTTGCTGTGATGTCACTACATGCTGCATCCAGGGCTGCTATAGCAGGGATAGTAGCGCATAAATAAAGATTCAAGATTCAAGATTCAAGATTCAAGATCCAAGATTCAAGATACTTTATTATCATTATGCGAACATAATAAAATCATGTTAAAGGGATCAAATCTGCTTGAATTTGATAACTAGTTCAACAATTGTTTATGTAATGTCTCGAGCAATGAAATGAAGACTTATGGGTTAGGGTTAGGTTTAATGAATTACTTTTATTTTATTCCGCATCCATCCAAATATAGTTCCTTTTGACTGACATGACATAAGAAAATGATAATTTCATAAATGATGTGTGTCCAAATGCATTGAATCTGTTCAGAGGAAGGAGAATTTGCTACTATGATGAGCACAAATGACTAAATGTTGTGGAAGTTGAATTAGTTATTAGAATTTTCACCCTGATTTGAGAATTGCACTAAAGAAAAACTGTAACAAACCCTTTTACTTGTCCTTCTTCTATCCATCACATCATCCCTCTCTCTTTGCTCGGCTGTGGTCCATCCTTTGCATGCAGCTCTTGTTCTTTCTCTCAGACGCTTCTTTCTTTTGTTTGGAGGGCTTGCAAACAGGCGTCACCGACAACGAGAGCCACTTCAGTCAAACACACAAGTGTGTTTGTCGCTGTGTGTGGTGGTGGTGAATGTTTGTTGTATTGTACTTTGAGTATTGCAAGGTTACTGGGAGAAACGATTTGCATATTTGCCATCTACTTTTTAATAATTGCTGGTTGTTGAACAATCTTTGAAATCGAGGATGACAGACAGAAAGAGAGAGCGCATTCTGGAACAGAGGAAGAAGGGATTGTTCACTCCGCTTCTGATGTTTAGGTCAAGTTTATCTACAAGAAAATCTGTGAAAATACAGATGCCTGAGATTCTGTCGAGATTAGATTCTGTGCAAACAGTCTATGCATAAAAAGGTGATTGCTCCATGACGCCCACACACACATTTTAATCACCCAGACATCAAGGTGTTCATTCTCTGTTCCGTGGTTACCGAAACCCGAGCCTCCAGATAGGCAGCGAGTCAAAGTGTACCAGGAGATTTTCTCAAAAGTCAAGATTATAATTATTGTTATTATTAGACGATAATCTTGCACAAAGGAGGAAAAGGCTGCATGAATACGCAGTCCACACATTTCTCCTCTCGTTGTCTAGTATGGCTGCTTTCAAGCTAGATTGAAATCTTCCATGCACCAATGTTTCATGATCTTTGCAAGTGACTTCATGTGTGTGAATAAAAATGTACAGTTTCCAAGGCAGTATGAGTGAATGTGTGAGAGACGGGCTGGTCTTCAGAATAACAAGAAACCAAAACGAAAGTCCCTACTTCAGTAGAACGGGCGGGAAATGGACTGACTCGGGAAGAAAGCAGAAAGACAGAAAACACAGCGGCGAACAAAAAGAGAAGACGGCGAAGGCAGCGACCGGAGACGGAACTCTGGGAAACAGGAAACGGGCCGCCGATTCACAGCGAAGGCAGCGACCGGAGACGGAACTCTGGGAAACAGGAAACGGGCCGCCGATTCACAGCGAAGGCAGCGACCGGAGACGGAACTCTGGGAAACAGGAAACGGGCCGCCGATTCACAGCGAAGGCAGCGACCGGAGACGAAACTCTGGGAAACACAGTTTCTTCAGCTTTCACATAGCATCATATCAGAATGTACTATCTCGCTAATAAACTACATCTAAGGGGAGAGTATTCAAATGTGGGACAGTTTGTGAAAGGGAAACCGAGCGCCTGGTGAAAACCTTTCATTTCAGTTCATGGATTGATGGAATTTTTATCCTCCTCTTCAAGTTTTCATTTCTTTTCAAGAGCTTTTTCCGTCCTTTTCTCCGCAGCCATTTGGCCATTGATTTTTGAAATGTCAGTCCTAAAAAAAGCCCTGTTTATATTCTAGCGGTGCGGACTTTCAATAATCTTTTTGATCAGTTTACGACCTCCCTTTTCCAAGTCCTCCTGGGTCAGTGAACCCTGGTCCGTTTCCTCTTCTTCAGGTAATGTTTTCAATTTGCCGATGGGCCAGCTGTCATTCTTATTCCTTTTAAACAACGGCGGGTTGATAAAAAGCCTGCGTTCCAGTAGCACCACAGTGAATCAAAGGACAGCTTCACCAGCGGAGAAACACGCAGTGAGATTCACCTGTCAAAGCGAGCACAGGTAGCCGCCAGCGGAAAGCAATGAATGGAGGCTAGAAATAAGACCAGGGCAGCCGGTGATGTTCTGCTGCGTCCCTTGATCTAAAGCCGGGTCCAGTCAGAACATGGCGCGGATCTGATTAGTGTCTTTAATGAATTAACATTTTGGGAAGCGGCCAGCTGACCGTTTCTGAGATCTAACCCCTCCAAACACAAATTACAGCTGAGCTCAAACTGCCCCTGACAGAGCATATGAAATAGAGGGGCTGATGGACGCCCCCCCCCAGCAGCTTTCTGGGGACTTAGCTCAGCTGCACGCTTCACCTACAGGCAGAAAGTAAACACACATAAAATGGTAGTCTAACTTAATACAATCATTCGATTTGAGTATCGTTGATGAACGTCCCTGGCAGGAGAAGGCGTGTGTGTTTACTTCCATTCATCAGTGAATTAATAATCAACAGCTGGATTCTGGCACAGATACAAACTAGAGAAGCACTCCGAGAGCGCAGACCTCCGCCAAGCAGCTCATTCCCCTCATAATTAGATTTACACCGTCCACATGGAGATCTGGAGCATCATCAAAAGGTTCTGCATCTTTTCATCAATAGCTTTTTGAGGGACAAATGGGCAGGCATAGGATAGACATAACCCCCGTCTCGGCGGAGGAAATAAAGATTCAGCTCCTTGGTAGACAATTGTCAAAAAATAAGAAATAGTTTCAAGACCCAACTTCAGATTTTTATTCATCAAGATCCCATCCAGCAGTTTATCCGTAATCCTTCTTTAATCTGGACTCGCTGAGGACAGATGTTCCGTTCTACTGCCGTGAGCGAAGTGTAACAGCTTTTCCATCTTCTCGTGCCATTAGCGAACATATTTTTGTTCCATATGTTTCAACAGAAACAATCACTCCATCATTTCTGCATTACTGCAGCTGTCTGCCGTTCCCTCTGCCAGCCGGGCATGTCTTCAGGACGACTCGTCCCTTTGTCACGCTGTCTGGATTGGAAAGCAGACATTCTGGATAATGCAGCTCTTTAACAAACATCTGGAAGACAACCATGGCAAATGAACACGTCCTGTAGCATATCCTGCTTCCACCTGACAAAGTCCTGAAGTCAAAGTTTTAGTATAGTATGGTAATAACACTGGTATTAGTACTACGTAGCGTTATATAAACTCTGTCATCTGGAGTTTAAGATGAATAAAACAAAGAGGCAGAGCAAGGAAATGGTCTGAGTCTTTCTGCAGAAGGGTCAAACAAACAAAGAGAATCATTACTCGGCATGTTCTGCAACACGGACATGGCGTGTAGCAGGCGACGGAACACAGTGAGCACGCTATCGTGCATGATGGAGAGCCCTCAGTCATCAATACGAAGCCATTGGGCTAGCGTGACCTGACAACGCCGCTGCGTTCAGAGGAAGCCGGGGACTGTGTAAGACGTCTCTTCTCTTTGCAATGCGCCGCCTGGTGAAGGTCCTGCTGGGGGGGTCATTCGGGTGCTGCTTAGAGCACAGTGGACCGGGATCTTCTGTTAGCTGCTAGTCAATCATGAAGTTGTCTTCTGCCATAGAGGGGACACTTTGGTCCTCAGCCCTGATCTCCTAGTGCGTCTGATCTATAGACTGACGTTGCATCGTGAAAGATCACAACGTCGTCTCAACACAGCCAGATTTCCACCGAGACCTCAACCTTGTCCGTGTCTCAGTGGAGTGTTCCGACCTCCCCGGGCCAGCTGCTCATCCCCAGCAGTGTTTGGGACAGGGAGCTGAATGAAACGCCGCTCTGACAGTGTTTGCAGCGCTTCAATTCATTAGCCCGCCGTCCCGCGTTGATAAGACGGCAGCAGCAGACAAACTCCACAGAAAGGCTGGAGAACGTTTGAAGGAAACTGAAACGTTCAGACTGTGGATCATGCAAGGCGTCCTCAGAACGCCATCCTCCATCTCAAACTGATGGAGGTCCAGAGCTCGTCTCCGGTGAAGACAGTAATAACTAGGAGCCAGCCTTTACTCTGTAAACACGCTAAATATGATGTGATATAAAACTAGAGCAATTACACACAATTCCTATTAACTGACCTGAAACATAAACGATGTGCTCGGCTGCCAGTGAGAAACAAATGTCCAGTTCCTGGTCACCTGATGCCGGTCTCACTTTGGTGTCAAGAAAAAACGAATAATTAAAACGGACTTTGCTTTGGTCTGGTTTTCTCCACGGACTTGCTGCCTCATCTGGCTCGAACCCCAGAGAGCCATTTACTGTGGAAAGCAACAATGATTCCACACGCTTGGACAAGGCAAAAACACTCTTGGTGAGGAAGAGGAGTCATCACTCACCAGTCGACCCTCAGGCAGTTGTTTTAGTGCTGCTTGCCGCCGCCGCAGACGTGCTTTATGTTCCCTATTACACTGACTAATTGAATGTTTGCATATATCTAACGAGGTAGGCTGTCCCAGGAGCGCGTGTGTGTGTGTAGGTGTGTGTGTGTAGGTGTGTGTGTGTGTAGGTGTGTGTGTAGGTGTGTGTGTGTGTGTGTGTGTGTAGGTGTGTGTGTGTGTGTGTGTGTGTAGGTGTGTGTGTGTGTGTGTGTGTGTAGGTGTGTGTGTGTGTAGGTGTGTGTGTGTGTGTGTAGGTGTGTGTGTGTGTGTAGGTGTGTGTAATTGGTGTTTAAACTCTCACCTGTCAGCGGATCCTCTGTTACAGGGATGAACATCAGGTCCGCTGAGCTGCTTTGGAGAACAGGAGAACCAGAACCAACAGTGGAGTCCAGGTCTCGTGTTTGCTGTCCCGTGACGAGGTTCTTGTAATCATGACAGCTCGCATGATAATGTGAGGGGAGACCAAAGACCGTAGTTTACTCTTGTCTGGAGTCGTGTCATGATCATCTCCATGGAAACAACATCAACATAGTAGAAATGTGATGAGTTTGATAACTGGTGTGGAATGTTTGTGAGACGACATGTGTCAACAAACGTGTTTCCATTAAAACTCATAGAAGATTGAAAAAGGGGTACGTATATAGTGGGTATATACATTATTTATGTTCAGTATTACAGTAATAGAGTTATACAGTAATACAGCATTACAGTAATAGAGTAATACAGTAATACAGTATTACAGTAAGAGAGTAATACAGTAATACAGTAATACAGTAATAGAGTAATATAGTAATACAGTAATACAGTAATATAATAATACAGTAATACAGTAATAGAGTAATACAGTAATACAGTAATACAGTAATACAGTAATACAGCATTACAGTAATAGAGTAATACAGTAATACAGTAATAGAGTAATATAGTAATACAGTAATACAGTAATATAATAATACAGTAATACAGTAATAGAGTAATACAGTAATACAGTAATACAGTATTACAGTAAGAGAGTAATAGCATAATACAGTAATAGGGTAATACAGTAATACAGTAATACAGCATTACAGTAATACAGTAATACAGCATTACAGTAATAGAGTAATACAGTAATACAGCACTACAGCACTACAGTAATACAGTAATACAGTAATAGAGTAATACAGTAATACAGTAATACAGTAATAGAGTAATAGAATAATACAGTATTACAGTAAGAGAGTAATAGAATAATACAGTGATACAGTAATACAGTAATACAGCATTACAGTAATAGAGTAATACAGTAATACAGTATTACAGTAAGAGAGTAATAGAATAATACAGTAATAGAGTAATACAGTAATACAGTAATACAGCATTACAGTAATAGAGTAATACAGTAATACAGTAATACAGCATTACAGTAATAGAGTAATACAGTAATACAGTAATACAGCACTACAGCACTACAGTAATACAGTAATACAGTAATACAGTAATACAGCATTACAGTAATAGAGTAATATAGTAATACAGTAATAGAGTAATAGAATAATACAGTATTACAGTAATACAGTAATACAGTATTACAGTAATACAGTAATACAGTATTACAGTAATACAGTAATAGAGTAATACAGTAATACAGTATTACAGTAAGAGAGTAATAGCATAATACAGTAATAGAGTAATACAGTAATACAGTAATACAGCATTACAGTAATAGAGTAATACAGTAATACAGCAATACAGCATTACAGTAATAGAGTAATACAGTAATAGAGTAATATAGTAATACAGTAATAGAATAATACAGTAATACAGTAATACAGTAATAGAGTAATACAGTAATACAGTAATACAGTAATACAGTAATACAGCACTACAGCACTACAGTAATAGAGTAATACAGCATTACAGTGATAGAGTAATACAGTAATACAGTAATAGAGTAATAGAATAATACAGTATTACAGTAATACAGTAATACAGTATTACAGTATTACAGTAATACAGTATTACAGTAATACAGTAATACAGTAATACAGTAATAGAGTAATAGAATAATACAGTATTACAGTAATACAGTAATACAGTATTACAGTGGTACAGTAATACAGTATTACAGTAATACAGTAATACAGTAATAGAGTAATACAGTAATACAGTATTACAGTAAGAGAGTAAGAGCATAATACAGTAATAGAGTAATACAGTAATACAGTAATACAGCATTACAGTAATACAGTAATACAGTAATACAGTAATACAGCACTACAGCACTACAGTAATACAGTAATACAGTAATACAGTAATAGAGTAATACAGCATTACAGTGATAGAGTAATACAGTAATACAGTAATATAGTAATACAGCATTACAGCACTACAGCACTACAGTAATACAGTAATACAGTAATAGAGTAATACAGCATTACAGTGATAGAGTAATACAGTAATACAGTAATAGAGTAATAGAATAATACAGTATTACAGTAATACAGTAATACAGTAATACAGTAATACAGTAATAGAGTAATAGAATAATACAGTATTACAGTAAGAGAGTAATAGAATAATACAGTAATACAGTAATACAGCATTACAGTAATAGAGTAATACAGTAATACAGTATTACAGTAAGAGAGTAATAGAATAATACAGTAATAGAGTAATACAGCATTACAGTAATAGAGTAATACAGTAATACAGTAATAGAGTAATACAGCACTACGGCACTACAGTAATACAGCAATACAGTAATAGAGTAATATAGTAATACAGTAATAGAGTAATAGAATAATAAAGTAAGAGAGTAATAGCATAATACAGTAATAGAGTAATACAGTAATACAGTAATACAGCATTACAGTAATAGAGTAATACAGTAATACAGTAATACAGCATTACAGTAATACAGTAATACAGTAATACAGTAATACAGCATTACAGTAATAGAGTAATACAGTAATAGAGTAATATAGTAATACAGTAATAGAATAATACAGTATTACAGTAATACAGTAATACAGTATTACAGTAATAGAGTAATACAGTAATAGAGTAATACAGTATTACAGTAATAGAGTAATAGAGTAATACAGTGATACAGTAATAGAGTAATACAGTGATACAGTAATACAGTAATACAGTAATACAGTAATAGAGTAATACAGTGATACAGTAATAGAGTAATAGAATAATACAGTAATACAGTATTACAGTAATAGAGTAATACAGTAATAGAGTAATAGAGTAATACAGTAATACAGTAATAGAGTAATACAGTAATAGAGTAATACAGTATTACAGTAATAGAGTAATAGAGTAATACAGTGATACAGTAATAGAGTAATACAGTGATACAGTAATACAGTAATACAGTAATAGAGTAATAGAGTAATACAGTGATACAGTAATAGAGTAATAGAATAATACAGTAATACAGTATTACAGTAATAGAGTAATACAGTAATAGAGTAATACAGTAATACAGTGATACAGTAATACAGTAATAGAGTAATACAGTGATACAGTAATAGAGTAATAGAATAATACAGTAATACAGTATTACAGTAATAGAGTAATACAGTAATAGAGTAATAGAGTAATAGAGTATTACAGTGATAGAGTAATAGAGTAATACAGTGATACAGTAATAGAGTAATACAGTGATACAGTAATACAGTAATACAGTAATACAGTAATAGAGTAATACAGTGATACAGTAATAGAGTAATAGAATAATACAGTAATACAGTATTACAGTAATAGAGTAATAGAGTAATAGAGTAATAGAGTAATACAGTGATACAGTAATACAGTAATACAGTGATACAGTAATAGAGTAATACAGTGATACAGTAATAGAGTAATAGAATAATACAGTAATACAGTATTACAGTAATAGAGTAATACAGTAATACAGTAATAGAGTAATACAGTATTACAGTAATACAGTAATAGAGTAATACAGTAATAGAGTAATACAGTAATACAGTAATAGAGTAATACAGTATTACAGTAATACAGTAATAGAGTAATACAGTAATAGAGTAATACAGTAATACAGTAATAGAGTAATACAGTTCCTCTCTGGTTGCATTTATCCAGGAAGACATTTTAAAGCTGTCTTTGGAGGCAGTCCTGGCCTTTTAGGCCTTTCGGTGTTCCGTCTGTAGACTCCGGTTGTCGTCAGCCAGATTGTGTAGCTGCTAATAAACGCAGCGCACACTCGAACAGCAAACAAGACACGACTCTGTAAGGTCTCGGGTTGTTAGTGATCCAGTCTGACGGTACAAACCACAGCCTGGGGCGATGAAGGGCGAGAGCGTGGGGTTCCTGGAGTGTGTTTACGGCAGCTGCCTCCATCCACGTCCTGAAGCTGCACAGATCTGAGCAGCCACACATGTTGCAGCACAATCTATTTGAGGCGGGATTCGTCGCATCTAATTTGAACCCCGGAGGAGCGTGTGGTCTGTGTGGTATGTTTGCACGTGCATCTTTCTTTGTGATTGCGTGCATCAACACAAAGCTGAGATCCCCGCCGCTCTGCAGGTGACAATTCAGATCTGTTCTGCTCCCTTCAGTGCCTCCTGCAGCACCGAATAAGCAGAACTCCAGAAGCAGGTTCTGGGTCATTTCCTGCTGCTAATGGTTGCTAATCAGTTTCATCTATAGACCCTAACGCTAACCCTCAACCACCATCTGCATTAACACAGGCATGTTTATGTGTTTTTGCCCCGTTGTTGCATTTGTGTTATGAACCTGAAAAAGGTGACTGCCTTGCTGGGTTCAAATTCAGAAGCTCATAAAAGCCCAACATCCGCCCAATACCAGAGAAGCCATCACATCTTTTAAAATGGTAAACGGGCTGCACTTACATAGCGTGTTTCCACATTTCTCGGTGCCCAAAGTGCTTTGCTGCCATGCAAGGTGCTGCCAGACCCACTGGGAGCGATTTGGGCTTCGGGGTCGTGGCCAAGGACACTTTGATATGTAGACAGTCAGAGCTGGGATTTGAACCACTGACTTACTGATCACTGGACGACCCACTCTACTATCCGAGCCACCGCCACCCACCAGCCTGTATTCCACTTTGAGATTATCATTGCTTTTATTAGAGATAAAGTCATTGAAAATATCACAAGATGATAAATTCATCTCATTTCTCCTTTCAAGTGGCCGTTAATGGTTAGTTATCATCTCGGTGAAAGACGAGCCACCGTGGCGAGCAGACGAGAGGCAGTGAACGGTGTTTAATGGACACACTTCTACCTGATTGATGACTCGTTAGCCAAGATGTTGGGTTAGAACGCTAATCCTGCTGTCCTCAGCGACTCGCTGAATGTGAAACTGTTTGAACAGCACTTCAGATACACTTGGTATGTAATAAAACACACGTCACTATTATGGTCGGGTCACTCATGACCTTTAACGGTGCCGGGCGGTGGATCTATGGACGGTGGATCATTAAAGGCAGGATTTGTCCGGTGAAATCAGTCCTTCTGGAACAAAAGTGTGTATTGATCGTATCTAAAGCTGATGGTGTTCCTCTTAACCGCCGTCAGGCTAATGAGAGTGTTTCCTACATGTAACACACAGTTTGCGTGTTGCAGCGACGGTTGCATCCTGACCGATGCCAGCCTGCTCACTGGCTGTGTGTGAATCCCTGCACTAATGCCCAGTCATCCATCAGTGTAAGCAGCATGTCTGTGTATAATCCCTTCTCTCCAATGTTTTATTTCTCATCGCCAGCTGGGTATCGCTTTCCCTGACATTAATGTTTAGCTAATAAGTATCAGCAAATGAAATTTCCTGCAGCAGTGAAGTCTCTTCCATCATTTTTCCTCGCATCAACGCCACATTAAACAAGCTCCAGTTTGTTCCTCTGGACAGTCCAGCGTCCTGAGTCGAAGCGGCCCGAACCAGACGTGTGGTGGTAAGAACCCTGATTTTATCCATGGCTGTTAAACTCGGTAAAGTCCACCAATGCGTCCCAGTTTAACAGGCTACATAAGGCAGATGTACCAGTCTCTCCTGCCGCTCTGAGGCCCAGTTGGAACAGAACCAGGGGTAGTTAGTAAATGCCCGTTGTTTATTTCACCGCTGTATACCATCATTATTAATACATGTTTTATTTCTTAGGCTTGTCTTTGCTTTGTCCAAATGTAAGTAGGACAATGTAGGACAGAATATCACACGATATAAATTCTGCAACAGGAAATCCAATCCAGCAGAAATCTCCTTTCAGACCGACGTCTACACAAAGTATTTCTGTGGCCCCAGAAACGGCAGGAGCAGAAGGCCACGAGGTTGTCAGCTTTATTACAGTCATAACCGAGGGAGAAATGAAAGCCCAAAGATCAAAAACATTGATGCAGGGAAAATTCAGGGGCCACGATCCCAAAATAATATTCAAAAACAGCTGATCAGTTCAGTTCTGGTGCTTATTCTTCATTGGTGCGTTTACCTTCAGGGAAGGGACATGATGGAGCAGCACACGTGTCTCCACACATTTCCACATGAATCCTGCTTTTCTACTTTGGTATGGACGCAACGTCAAAAAGAGAAAGAGATGAGGTCAGCGTTACTTGACAGAGCAATTTAAATATGAACATTCTGTCTCAGTCTTTCATAAATACAAATATGAAACACACTGCTGGCACATGAGCACATAATATATCATCTCACATAAGCACATGCAGGAGCAGTGTGTGTGTGTCCTCTCATGCTGTGAAGCCTCCGTCAGCACATCGTGTCTGAGGCTAGCACTCTAAGAAACGCAGGCACAAGCATATATTATCTGGATTATGTATAAAACACTGATAGGGGCTGTCTGCTTGCATCAATCAGGACAGGGAGGGGAGAGGGAGAGAGAGAGAGAGAGAGAGAGAGAGAGAACAGGGATGTGGGGTGGGGCAGGAAAAGGAAGTGAAGGTGCAGGAAAGAGGGGGTGGAGGGAAGCTGGGAGGGTTTGATTGATGGACTGGAGACGGGGCCCGCTTTTCTCTGGAGCAGAACCACTCCAGCACTGGACACCCGCCAGACACTGCAGGCCTGGAGAGCCGTGTGTGTGTGTGTGTGTGTGTGTGTGTGTGTGTGTGTCCCTGCGATGCACTGGCGGCTTGTCCAGGGTGTACCGTAGACTGCTGGGATAGGCTCTGGCTCTGCCAGCGACCCGGTTGCGGATACAACAATGAATGAAGGATCTGCAGGATTCTCAAATGATTTTGATCTGCAGTGAGTCTGAGAGGGAAACAAGCAACACGAAACCGATGAAGGACACGATTAGACGCATCGTTTTCCAAAGTGAAACCTCCCAGACGTCAACAAGGCAACACTCGGGCTCCCGTAGAGTTTTCTTTCAGCATCAACTCACAGCTCAAGCTCTTTCCACTTAAATTGTTCTCTCTTCTGGATTGTGACCTATTAATATTTTACAGATATTCAAAATGTTTTACAAGCTGGCAGCCATTAAAACATGACACATCTTTGTGTTTGAGCTGTTAAGGAGCAGGAAGCTCAAGCGTCGGTAAACAGCTTAGTGATTTTGAGAGGGGACGACGTTTAATCAAAGAATAACCATTGAATCAGAAACACAGGGAGCCGATTTGATTAACATAAAGATAAAACCAAAGTGCTTTCTCTTTTGATGCGCTCTTCTCCTTGAAATAACACCCTCTGTGAAAAAAAAGGCCTAATGGGAATTTCAGTGCTTTTGTATTTAAATCAAAATGAAGGTTGTTAATGTGCAGCAATAGCAAATGAGAGAGAAGAGAGATGGGTGAGGATGAAAAACGATGCCCTTTCAGCGCCACATTGAGGATTTAAGCGCTGCTAAATGCCTATACCTATTGAGCAGGCGTCTCTGTAAGTAATTACTCCTCTCCCTCGATGAACTCTGCCTCAACTACAGCTTTTAATTCCATCTTGCTTCACCACCTGGCCCGAGCCTGCACCTTCTCGATGCTCTTCTTCCTTCTTCCTTCTTCCTCTGCCTTTCCTGCTGGCAGAGGTCACTGCTCATTTTTATTCATGCACTCGTTCATGTGAAGCGCTCTCGCCACTTTCTGGCAATTGCAGCTTTTGTGTTGTGATAATTATTCATGCAAACACAAATGACGACATTCTTCTTACAGCTGTTAGGTTAACTGTGGAGCCATGAATCCTGTGTTTCTGGAGGGGGGGGTCACAACAAAGAGGAAGAAGCTAATGCTATGGCTGTGTACCATATTAACACACCAGAGCTGAGTTTACAATGTTAGCAGCCAATGTACTGACCCAGATTAAAGCTGGGCTCAAAGGCTAAGTGGCACGATAACCAGGCAAGCGCTGAGGCCTTCACTGCTGCAAATTAACTTTTAAAAGGAAATGTTCCATATTTAAAAGCCATAATGCATGCTTGGAGATGATTGGCCAGTGTCAGAATCTGTTCTAGCATTTTGATGAGAGGGTTACAGGCGAGCAATGAAAGGTTCTGATCCACTCAAACCGCAAATGAACGAAGCACAGTGGCTGCTTGTCTTTCAAGTCAACAGCCAATGAGACCTTCATTAACTCTTTTTAAAACTTAACTGATCATTTACTGACTTTAAATCGCTTCCACTGTTCTAACAAAGCAAAACTCAGCGATCGACATGAACCCAGAGGGACCGCAGGCAGACAGAACCTGTAGACTCCGCGTGGAACCGACCCGGGTCCTCAGCTGGATTCGTCCTGCACTGGGATGTTATTGGCTCCGTCTCATCTTTTTGATTTGCTTATTAAAAGACAACCTGAAGTTGTTTCATCGTGTTTTACATGAACAGCAAATAAATCAGTCAGCCTGGCAACAACTAGAGACGGTGTGTGAGACGCAGCATTCCTTTAGTCCCGCAGACAGAAGAGCACAAACAGCACAGCGCTGAAAGCGATTCTGAGCGTCGTTTCTTCTCGTTCCTTCCACTGTTCAGAGTTTAATGTTAAACATGTAAATGTCAGACCCACACATCACTGAGACTGACAGCCCATCATGTGTTGAGTTATCATTCCGTCAATCTGAGGAGGCCTTTACTGACCTTCAACATTTTACAACGGCGGCTTCAGCTTTATGTGCTGAGCTCTGAGATGAAAGATGAAGGAGTAGAGAGAAAGACATGAAGTGATGGAGGGGTTTGGGGCATGAAAGGCAGGTAAGAGCACGGTGTTACTTTTACTTGCCGGATCTAATGGTGTCACAAGCACTTAATAAAGACACACTGCTGCCCATAATTCACAGCAGGCTGTGTGTTCAATCGTTTTAACCCTGGGGCTGATTTGAAGCTGAAAACAACCACTGAAGCCGTTCTGGCAGGAAGTGACGTCCAAACAAAGAGACCTAATGTTTGGGTCGATCTCTCAGCAAGAGATGAGATGAGAAGAAGAAGTGCAGGTAAAGAAAAGAAAGAAGATCTAATGACTGAAGGTGCGAGCCCATCCTGCAGGTTTATTCAGCTTGTTACCGCCGTCTTTGCTTCTTGCTTTACAGACATAATTAAGACTACCAAAGGTATAACTCTTGCATGTGAAAGGCCCATTGCACACATCGACCGCGCTAGTAATTTACACGGCCCGGTGAGAGTTTCCTCTGACAGTCGTAAAAGTAGTGGAGAGAGCCGGCGTAACGATTTAAAAATAAAGCCCTTATAAACCACTTTGTGTGTTTCAAAGTTTTATTTCAAAGTGAATAAAACAGGTGACTTGATGATCATTACTGTGGATCGACATGTAGTCACATATGATCAATTCCCATTAGTTTGCCCTGAAGCAATCAACTGTGGAGTCAGGAGGAGGAAGAGGAGGAAGAGGAGGAGATGAACTCACATCCTGAAGCCGGGTTTGGGTCACGAGAGGTGAAGTAGCCAATTAGCAGGAAGGTCTTGTTTGCCGGGCCTAACATTGATCAGAGTAACATGAACTGAAGGTTCTCCTGGTCTGCACCAAGGCAGTGGGTCGACCCACACCTCCATCAGCCGGTCGGGAACACGGGACCAGAACAAGCCTCTCAATCCCACAGGAAACCCAAGAATCACCCCACAATGTGCAGCTCATAAAAGGCTAAGCTATCCTAAGCTAGCTGTTTAGCAGTGATTCTAGAAGTGATTATATTCTTTTTTTATTTTATTTTATTTTATTTTTTTACCTTGTCTGCATTCGTGCTCCACAGTGACGGACATAACGTCAGTCACTGCTAGAGTTCTATGCAATTTTTATTCTTATAGTGATTGTGACCGTCACCTGCCCTCTTGGCAGACTAGCTTATTCATATTTTATTGGTTTTATTACCTGCTTACCACCGTAGAGGGCTGTGCACACCGCAGTGAACATACAACATGAACAAACAAAAAGTGACAAATACACAGTGTTCTGAGAAGAAAGTGCAATGGATTTATTTGTGCCCCTTAATTCTACCCATTCCATCCAATCATCACCAAGAGTTGTCCCAATACACCAGGTTCACATTCGTCTCTAGAGGAAAGTATGGATCACCAAGTTCTCAGATCTGAGGAAAAAGAGAGAGAGCAAAGTGAGAGCCACAAACACTGACCCAGCAACCTCCACTGACTCAGAGATCTGTGTGCGGGGTTGACTCTCTAAACGAGTTTTAATAGGTGCTGGAGTGGTGGATCTGGCATGCGTGAAACCTCCACCTAAGAACGGGGCAGCCATCCCGGACCCAACAATGGCAACATAAGCCCCCAGATCACCCCAAGCAGCTACAGCAACCCAAGAACGACCACCATGGCCCCACCAGAGCCACACGCAGAAGAACCAGTCCAGGGCCCGGGGGCGACTTACACCAACACAGCCGACGAAACCTAGGCCAGCGCAGCGGCACGGGGCACAGCGGGCCGGCCTGGCGCCCCACCAGCACCCAACACCACGCCCCCCACAACCACCCGCCCCCCTCCCAGCACCCTCCACCCATCCCACACACCCCCCCACAGTCCCCCAGCCCCCCCCACGGCCCAGCCCCCCCCCACCCCCCATCCCCCACCACCACCCCCCACCCCCACCCCCCGTGCCCCCCCCCCGCCCCCGCCCCCACCGCACCCCTCCCCCCCACCACCCAACCCACCGCCGAGCTCGGGCAACCCCCCAACCCAGCGAACCAGCGTCTGGGGAACGGGAGTAGACAGTGCAGGGGCTTCAGCCATATCCGACCCTATACAGCCATTTGGGAGGAGAGTATTATTCCCTGGGATGGAGAGTAGGGAGCAAGAGGCCGGACTACCGTCCCACCCCAAGCCCAGCCCGCTAAGGCCCCACATGCCGCGCCAAGGCCAAAAATAAATAAATTGATTGTGACCCCCCCCCATACCCTGTCTATATGGCTCCCCAGATCCCAGACTGGGGAACCCTCCCAACACCGTGAATGTGTGGACACCCAGGTGCTATATACACATGTATGTAGTGCGTTAAAATTTGGGGCAGGAGGGGCCAGACGGGGGATGCGGAGGAGGGCAACGGCGCACTCCTGCCCTGCGCCCTCCCCCTTATCTCCCCGCCTAGCACCCACGTAACCCCATGTGGTGCATTAAAATGGGGGGGGGGGGGGTTGCAGAGGGACGCTCGGTGAACGCCCCCCAGCACCAGGCTGGGGGGCGTTGTGATTATATTTTATGTCCGGTCCGGTTGGTTTGTCTCTGTCAGCTGGAGAAGGACCTGTCCTGGTTCCATTCCACTTTGCAGAAGGACAGAGCTCGGCCCGAAACGAGGAACAGCCTATTAAACTTAAGAGCACCTTGTGGGTCCGCTAATTATTTTTGTCTTTTAATGATGAGATTTATTTGCTCCTCCTCCTCCACTGCTGTCTCCAGCAGCAGCGGAGGAGGAGGAGGAGCAAATGAGGAGGAGGGATTGTCCTTATAGTAGCGAGAGAGGAGTTGATCAGAGACATTACCTATCGCCAGACCCCTGTTCACCTGATGGGGCAGCAAACCCACCACCCAGAGGTGGATTTGCTGCCCCAGACATTCACTGCTTCCTTATCTGGGCGTCCTTTTCATAGTTTTGTAAACTTTTATTGCAATATAGTGGTTTCATATGCTGATTAGTTTAGCATTGTGATGAGGAGGAAGAGGAGGAATGTGATCGCCGTGCCCTTTCTCTTCATGCCATCGCATCTCATTAACGTTTCTCTGTGAAGTTTCTTTGAGGCCCGTAGCTGTGATAAGGTTCTGTTCAACCAGCCCGAGTCCTCCAGACTTTCCTCCCATTATACTTCTGACTGAATCATCACGACATCAATACTAAAGGTTGAGCACCTCATTATTGTAAGACATTTTGTTAGCATTCTGCAAACAGCTGCAGCTCCTAATGAATCTCGTGTCCTCCTGGACGACCGCATCGAGTCGTTCTGCTCTAAAGGGCACGACAGCAGCCATGACTGGAAATCTTTGACTCTGCAAAAACACTCCAATACATTCTAGACTAAACCGTACAAAAGAGGAACCCTCTGCACAAGTCCTCCATCCAAGGTAACGGTAAGGTTAGCATGAGAGGAATGGACCAAAGGGACCGTCTGCAGGTTCCACAGTAACCCAGACACCAGCGTGGCTGAGGAGAGGAACCGTCTGCACAAGTCCTCCATCCAAGGTAGCAACACACTCAATGCTAATTTAATACGCAGCCAGACAAACATTGGTACCAGCTCTGTCCTGCTCTACAAACAGAACCCTGTCTGCCGTTGTTGCCCCCCTCCCACATTGGATGAAGACGGCCTTCAGCCCAGCAGCGTGTAAAACCTCATCGAAGTAACAAAGCATGTAGTTCAGATCTTGTCGGGCGGTGTGGCTAGCAGGTTAGCATGAGAGTCTGCAGGTTCCACAGAAACCTAGACACCAGCATGGCTGAGGAGCGGAACCGGCTGTTGATCCGCTGTGGCCCGGTCCAGTCAGAGAGAAGCAGGAACACTCCATGATTCTGGTTTTACCGGTTCACCTCTGAGTCTCTGCTGCAGCAGCCTGAAGACCCAGCAGCTCCTTCTTTACCCCTGATGAAGGTGTCAACGCTCTCCTTTGAAGATCGTCTTAATTGGGTTAGGAGGAAAGACGGGGTGGGGTTGCAGAGAGCGTGCAGCCTGCCGTTTGAACCCCCCCTCATATTTGAGGCGGTGTAAAGAGAAGAAAAGCGAGGTTTAATTGATCCCCTAGTGGGGTGTGCAGCCTGGTAACCCTGTTGGATAAAGGTGCAGGAGATGTTCTGCAGAGCAGCTTAGCCTTTACAGTCAAGCATCACGACACACCGGGAACTCTTCAGCTCCCGGTTTGCTCCTTTCACATGCTGTCCTTTCATTGTTCTGATAAAAGCTCTCCTTATAAAGTCTCTCCAGGTGGAGACTACTCCAAATATCAGAGACATCCAGGTAAAGATGACCTGCGATAGATCCAGACCCAGCCCAGCTCTGTGGTGCGTTCAACAACATGTTGAACTGCGGTTTGTTTTGTTTTGTTTTGGAACTTGCTCTCAAAGTCACTTTCTATTCAGATACGTGGACAGAAGAAACAGTTGCTTTGCATTTAAATCACGCTCTTCTGTAACGCACCGCCTCTCCTTTCTATGCCTTATTCATCCCTTCTTCCATTCGCCATGAACACGAGCAAACCACATAACACCAAACGGTGTTGATAAAGGAATCAGCGTCTCCAGTGGGACAACAGCCAGCAGACATTTCATCACGACAAAGAGGCGCTCATCTGGCCCATCGTCCCAGCAGCCCGGGTGAAAATGCAAGCGGATCCAGAAGCCTCGCCGCGTTCTGTTCATCCCACCGGCTCATTATTCTCTGCTTCGTTCTGTCATCCTCGTGTCAGAACGTCACCAGGAGGTCGCGCCTCACGTCTCCCAGCTCATCAGCCTGCCTTCATCTCCGTTGATGTTTCCATCCACAAACGTTGAATTTACTCTCTTTAAAATACCCTCCTCTTCATCTTCCTCTCTTTCCATCCTCCCCTGCTCTTCAGAAATGTCATAATTTCTCTTTCCTCTGAACTTCTGTCTGTTTCATATTCCTCTTTCCATCTGGAGATCACAGATGCAGATGAGGAGATAAGCACGATGAACTGAGGCCAACATATATGACGCTTTGGTGAAAGATTCCTGAGGAAAACTTCTGAATATTTCAATAAAACTCCAATAAAATCAAGCAACAATAAAGTTATCATCATTATTATCATGTACTGAGTCGGCAGTAATTAAGTTAATCAGAATCAGAATCTGGTCCCATTCACCGACACCTAATGCATTCACACACATAATAACAAATCTCTAATTGACGACAGGTTGGCAGTCTAATCAGACCAGTAATCAGTGTGAGCGTTCCTCTCATTGTGTTTCCATTCATCCTGAAGTGTCAGAAATGGAACAATATCTGCTTCCTTTTCACACCGTCCAGTTCACTGATCGTCCTTTTACAGTTTATTCTTCTTTCAGTTGCTAACCAACCAAACGCGCCATCCACGACTCACAGTCAGCCCGGTCAGCCGCAACCCAGGCAGCAGCCAACGGCATGACGGTGAACACACTGAGCCACACAACACTGACAGAGGAGGAGTCATCCTCACAGGACGAAGGCTCCAGAGAAATCAGGGCTTCGCCGCTGAATTACATCTTTGCTCTTTGACCGCTTTCTATTCTAACGGGAATGAACCGGGCAGCACTTTGTCACATGTATGTGTTCTCTATCCAACAGTAAAACAAGCAGATTGACCCAGTCCCAGGGCAACAAACAAACAACACGAGACAAAAGCCCCCAGGTGAACAGAAGAGTACGAGTCCCCCGAGGAGACGGATGGAGAGAGTAGAGATAAGAACGCTACAGTCCACCGACAGTGGCGTGTTCCACTCAGCGTGGGTATCCCGCCGGATGACATCATCGCTCACACGGGGCAGGGACACCGACTGCAGCTTCCTTGTTTGCTGGCTGTGATCCATCCCACTGCAGAATGCTGCACAAAGCCATCACCCACTGCTGAGGAAGATGGTCTCTAAAGAGCAGTGAAGGACTGGTGACGATGATGATGATGACGATGTTAGGCTTCCCAAAGGACCTTCCTTCCCTCCATCCGTGAGATGAGCTGAGATGATAATTGTGAATTATCTCCCTCTCCTTCTCTCTCTCTCTCTCCTTCTCTCTCTCTCTCTCTCCCCTTCTCTCTCTCTCTCTCCAGAGTTTCCTGCTCTCACTGCTCGGCTTCATCAACCGGGTCAACACAGGCCAGGTGTTGCCCTCAGGTCCGACCAGTCGCTGTCTGGCCTTCGTTTGTGGATGCCGGCTAACTCAAGCACATGGATGCTGCTTCACAACTTCTTAAAGTGGACCTTTGAGGGACGCTGAAAGAAACCCTCCAGTTGGACAAGTGGCTGGGACAGGCGAGGAGTCGTTGTGGATCTGGAGGGGTTCCGGTCCGAGATGAGAATAAAATAACTTTTACGGGAAATTAAGTTGGATTCTGATTCACATCAAAACAAATGATCTGTTACGTGAATGATGGACGTACCTGTAGCTCGTCACCTGGATTTCCTCCAGAATACTTCTTCTTCTGTGGTGCATACTGAGCTGCCTCTCCTCTGCATCACTGCCCCTAAACAGTGCGGAGGAGAGGGGTTAAAGTGCCATTCTGACCTTTAACGTTTGAAGGTGATGAAGGCGAGCACTAGGCCTCCGTTGGCTTTGACTGATGGTTCTCTTCAGGATGCAGATCAGGAACATGACATGAATCATTTACTGCAAACGGGGCACCATGCGTACGCCACTTCATTAAAACGCAGCTATCCTGCTTAGCTTTGGTGCAGTTCATTGAGCTAACTAATAATTTAGCAGCTGCTGCGTTCAGACGCCAGTAGACCTGAAAGCTTTTCTACCTCTGCCGGAGAGGCTGAAACAACAAGCGTCACCTTTCTGCCGCTTCGCTCTGTCTCTGGGAGTTCGTCATTCTACATTTTGTGCATTTAACGCTGCTGCTGACGGTATTTCATTGTTTCTGCTTTAAACACGGGTTCCAGTGGACCTTTTTCCCGGCGTTTGGTAGAGTAGAGTAAATTCTAGTTTATGGATATGCCATCAGCGCTTCATTCGCCGCCTGTGTGGCAGTTCTCCCATTTAGAATACTAAACCGTTCCTTTGGACTTTCTCCCAGAACATCCTTGACATTGCCTTTTGTGTAGATTTCCAGCTCTTATATTTTGTATTCTGAAGTGCCACAATCGTTGCTGTCCATTGTTATTCATTGTCTGTGTCGGATGGTCAAGTATTGTGTGTCCGTGGGCGATGCATGGTGCGCTTCCAGGTGGGTGCTTTTATACACAAGCACCATGCAATTCATGCTCGCTCCTTATTACACAATCTGATTATGGCTGTTTATCAGCAGCATGATTAATGGACTGGGCCAACGGAAGCAGGGAGCACCAAGGATTCATTTGGGCCGCTGACAATTTTTTATGTATAGGCTGTAAATTATGGCCCTCCTACAAAACGCAAGTGTATTATTGAAAAGGATGCTTCCACTCTAAGCATCAGTAATAGCTGTAGTGTGTGTGTGTGTGTGTGTGTGTGGGTGGACCCCATGCATTTTTAAATTGAAAACATGACACACCTGCAGTGATGATTTAGTACTGGGTTAGCGAGGCATTCGGAGCATTGGGCTTGGTGGATGCAGCCTCTGAAGTATTGTGGTACTTCATCTGTATTTATATTACGCATGTGGCGTCACACTGAGGCCGACTTCAAAGTGGCCACACCTAAAATTATGGTGTTATTATAATAGAAAGGTAACTTATTAGCATTTGTGTCCAAATGAATCCAATCTCACTGTTCCTGGTTTCTTCGAATACCACAGACATAGAATTACCGGTTAACCATCTCAACCAACGAGAAGCTGCTCGGTGCTTTAAATAGTTTGTGTGCTGTAGTTTTAGATTATTTAGTAAAACTTCCTCAAAGCTATGGCTGAATGAAAAAAAGATGGAGAATGGACAAAGTCAGTATCAAGGTCTGGTTCTGGTCTACTTACTACACAGAGCCAAAGTCCCGGAATCCTTTTTAAAATAATAAACTCTATGATTGGTCCAATGCTTGATTAGCCAGCGAGACAACCCCTAAGAGGTGAAAAAATATTTATTGTAATTTTCTAACAAAGCTGCAGGGATTCTCCATCATTTTAACACTAAACTAAGAAAGCATGACTCAAAGCCTGGAACGCACTGCTGCACTGCCAAAGTCCTCCAGCTGCCCTTCAGACGCGTTCCCTCCTGGCTTCCAAAGCAGTCAGACTGCCGCTCCACAGAGTCTAGCTTTTTTTTAAGCTTTTTTTTAATTTATGCTTTTATTGTGTCTATTTTGGTTCACTTTATTCACTACCTCCAGGACTGATCCTGGGTAACCACTGTGCTGATTTCTGATTGGTCGTGTGACTAGAGACGGAGACGGCGAGCCTTCATCGGGCCATGTCCTTTCACTTCCTCCAGACTGGATTACTGCAATGCCTCTGATTCTGTATCAGTAGGAGAATCGTCCACAGACTGCAGCTGGTCCAGAACGCTGTTGCTGGGCTTCTAACGCCCCCCCCCCCCCCCCCTCACGCCGGTCCGTCACCAGAGAGAATAGATCTGAAGATTTGACTGCTTGTTCTAAAGCCTTGAGCGGGCTGGCCTCCTCGTATATCTCTGATCTTCTAACTCCTCGTGAGCCTGATATGGCATCCTTTGACAAGTCCCTCCTAATAGGTTCCAGTTCCCGACATGTCGCCGAGGGTGACCGGGCCTCTGCTGTCTGAACCCCTCAGCTGTGGGATTCGCTGCCTGGGGATCTCAGACAGACAGAATCAGCATTCGCCTGGAACGCTTCTCAAACCTCCCTTTGATGAAGGGTTTTTCTGTGTGAAGCCGTGTTCTGAAAAGTGCTGTATATATAAGGCTATTATTATTATTATTCCAAACAATAAAAAGTGGATGTCATTATATTTCCTACGTCTTTGTCTGGGCTTTACTCACAGCCATGAACATTAGCTGCTTTACATTGGCTCCCTGTGAATTGATTGTATTGATCATCCTTCAGGCTGCTCATGACCCGAGTCATTTAATCCCTGGTGAGCCTCAGTTTACTTTGGGATCCTCAGACATCTGTCTTGTAAATCCAGGGTGAAACTAAGAGGGTTTGCTGAGACCCTGAAGCTCTGGAATGACCTGCCAGAGGATGTCAGGTCTGCTTCTGTCGAATCACATCTTCACAGTTTTTCCTGAGCTCCCTCTCTTTTATTCTGGTTTGGTTGTTTATTTCATTGTCTGTTTTTATTGTTTATTTAAAATTATTATTATGCACCATGCTCTACCTTGATTTGGTAATTAAAGTGATTACATTATTATTATTATTATTATTATTACATGCTGGTCTCCTGATAGAGTGTCTCTTAATCAAACGGCCAATTAAAGGACAAGGTCAGTATTTTTTATTTCAAGCTAAAAATGCATTTGTTTGTTTGGCCGCTAACAACTGACTCTTTGAGCTGCTGGTTTTGTCTCTGGATTCCAATTTTCTACTTCCTCTTCTTGTTTACCTTTGTGTTCGTTTGTCGGAAGTTTTGAAGCCACCAAAAAGGCAATGCAAATCATGGCTTAACAGTGAAGCTACTGATTCATCTAAATGAAGGCGTGCTTCCATCCAAGGCGTCCACAGCAGGCTATTTGCATTCGGCTTAATGTAATTTGGCTTAATGCAAAATGATTCTAGCAGTCTTCTGTGACGCTAGCCAGAACTTGTTAAATGACATCCAACGAACGGGCCCCAGTTCGATAAGAATGCTAAGCTATGCTCGTCATCCAATCAAGTCTCCAGCAAATGAATTGCAGAGGACACAGAGGTCAATTAGCCTCCTATAGAGTTGGAGAAAGCCCCGCTGCATATCATATCATCCACCATTATAGCTGCCTGGGCTCTCATGACGGGCTGCTAATCCAGGCAGAGGCACGTCTGACGGGTGACAATAACTCAAGAGAGATAGAGCCGGAGAGGGAAGGTCTAAGCCTGTGTGTCCATCACACAGCGCGGGACAGCTCGCATCTGATTGGCTGCCGTCGTCCAGATAGCAAAACACTTTAAATACTGATGGAGAAAGTGATGCGTGCTCCGAAACCAGCTCAGGCAGGGCTCAGCTTCAAACGCCTTCATGCATCTGGACCTAAAAACACTTTTTGAGTCATTCCCAACAACGTTTTTGTTCTGCCTGCAACTATCAGTCACTTGTGTTGCCACGTATGAATCAAGAGCCCCCTTCGCCGCCCATCGCTGTCTTCCTGAGCAGATGCTGTTGCACCATCTTGTCACACGCATTAATGAGTGTCTGTCTGCTGATGCTTGTTAGGCCAAAATAAATAATGGAAGACGACAAACTTCAGCTTGCCTCAACAGCTTAAAATGAAAGTACACTTCAGTGAGATGTTCCGTCAGAGATTGTTTGAAACGTGTAATAACTATGTTATTAACTGTTGGTTTATTCAATAATGAGCCAGGTACGATTCTGAGCATTCAAGCCTCCAAAGTAAAGCCATGATCTCGCCAGGGGAGGCCGTCCACACCAAAATCCTTGAACGAAGCCTGTGCGTGCGTGCGTGCGTGCGTGCGTGCGTGCGTGCGTGCGTGCGTGCGTGCGTGCGTGCGTGCGTGCGTGCGTGTGGTGTGTGTGTGTGTGTGTGTGTGTGTGTGTTTTGCTTTGGTTTAGGGTAATTAAAGGCTAATACTCAGCAGAATCGACTCTGTGCTCTCTTCTCAATTAGCAGCCGTCGACACAAACACACTCTCTCACACACACACACACACCACCATCCTTTATGCTGCTGCTAATTGTGATACATTTTCTTCTCATTCCCCCCATTTTGCTCCACTTTTACTCTTTTACATCATGAAATATAACTTGCTGAGTCATCGTTAATCCAGCGTCCGGGTAGATCTTGATCTAAAGGAAGGTTTTATCTGATTACAGCAGCTTGATTTAAGACTGTTTACCTTTGTTGTTCATTTTTATCGTTTAGCGTGTTCTCGTCAGACACACAGATGCTGTAAATTCTCACTAACCGTTGCACATTTAGAACAACATAATGCTCGGACTGTTTGCTGCTGTGGGAAGTTATACCCTTCATTATAAAGCTCATGTGTATTCTGTTTAAAGATGCGGCTTTGTGTTTTAGAAGGGAGGCCTTCGGTTCTTGTGAAGAGTCATAGCAGGTTGAATTAGCTCGAATGAGACACCAAGGACTTTAATCATAGTGTTATTGCGTTTGTACCGTCCCTGTGCCGGGGTTTCATGTCCCATGTCATTGATAAACGCTACTCCAGGAAAGCTTTGTGTGTCCAAGGTGACTCGCACAAACTGAAGAACCGCTTCACTTTTTGTTTTGTTTTTTTTTCTTTCTTTTTTTTTTTTACCTTGTCTGCATTCGTGCTCCACAGTGACGTACATAACGTCAGTCACTGTTAGAGTTCTGTGCAATTTTATTCTTATAGTGATTGTGGCCGTCACCTGCCCTCTTGGCAGACTAGCCTATTCATATTTTATTCGTTTTATTACCTGCTTACCGCCGTAGAGGGCTGTGCACACCGCAGTGAACACACAACATGGACAAACAAAAAGTGACAAATACCGCTTCACTTCTGCTCTGTGGCAGATTTGGATGGCGCCTGAACGCCAGCATCACGTTCTGCTCCTGATTGCATGTTTGTGTTGATTTGTATGTGCGTACTGTCACGTGGAGTTCACACTGGGTTCCCGCTGGGGCAGCACATGCATCAGGCAGGAGGTAGAGGAGGGATGATGGAGTGAAGCGCTTTCACTGAATATGTATATTGGCTGAGGAAACTCATCATATTGGCAGCGCGTCACTCCAACACACCCATACGTACACACCCTCACACACACACACATTATTACCTGACACATTCCAGGTGAGTTGACAACTTTAGATTGATGGTGCAGACGGAGCAGCATATGTTTTGTCATCTCTCCCTCTCTCCCTCTCTCCTCTTATTCGCTCTGTTTATTGTGAGCGGTTTAATGCCGCCTGTTTGGATCGATCATCAATCTCAGCTCTTCTTCCCCGCCCCCCCTTCCCACATATGATACGGTCAATACCAAATGAATACGAGTGTCAAACCCGGACTGGCCTGATCCCGACGCTGTGGCGGGACAGAGGGAAGAGCTACAAGGGCCTGAATGGGCGGCGAAGAAAGAAAGAAAGAAGAAAGAGAGGGGGGGGATCAACAAGGCGGAGCAACAAGGCGGGGGCTGGGGCTGCATAATGCTGGGCAGCAGGGGGGCAGGGGTGATGCAGCACATAGCCTTTAGCTTTGCATCCTAAAACATCTTCTGGACCCAGACTTGTCATCGGTTCTTCATCATTCTGGAAGATTTTTGTTCTAAGACCTCGATCTGTCATATTCCACATCCAGTCATCAATAACTTTTACATTTAAAGTTTCAACAAGCTGTGAGACAATAGATATATTATATATATTATACATATTACAGCTGCAGCAGTGAGAGGAACGTAGGCATTAAGAGAAAGATTAGGTGTGTGTGCGTGTGTGTGCGTGTGTGTGCGTGTGCGTGTGCGTGTGTGTGCGTGTGTGTGTGTGTGTGTGTGTGGAAGAGGAAGACAAAGGAGTGCATGAGGATAACCAGCCCACCTGATTAAATGGACGCTTGTAATCAGGATTCTGCAGAACCTGATGATGAGCTCATCAAGGAGGAGGGTTCAGAACCAAGGACATGGGGGGACTTGAACCTGAACCTGCTGGTGTCTAGTTTAGTTCATCTGCATGGTCTGAATGCTGTGAATAGTGATGCTGGTGAATGAGTGTGATTTTGCACAGCAAAGCAATAGAAAGCTCGAGCCGCAGTAAAAGCATCACATTTGACCTTTGACTTTACGTTTTGGATTTACTATTTAATCTTAGAATCATTTTAGTGCTCACCATTAAGTGAAGCTGAATGTGTGGGAGGTTTCAATTCTCCACTTCGCCGTCCAAGTATTCAATAAACGTTTTCACCACTTTAGCAGCTTTCCTTTCTTTTAAAATTAATCTATTCATACATGGGGGAGGCGTGTCAGGATTTCTCTGCTGACACTCCAGCGTCCCGTCACAAGTGGCGCCGGTGCCGGTTTAATCTTTCAACGTGCAGCTGTCAACGCTGCACCTTTGTCACAACATGTTTGTGTTTGGTTGTTGATCCGTGCTTTTAATGGCAAAGCAAAAAATCTATCCTCTCCTGCCTTTCCTTACTTTGTTCTTTACCGTCTTTGCAATAAAAATAATCCAATAATCCAAGATCCGCTAAGAGAGTCTCATTGGGGGGGAGAACATAGAAGATAAAAAAGAGTGAAGAGGGCGAGGCTGGCTGGTCCATTGACCTTTGGCCTCATCGATCCGCTCTCTCTTAATGCACCTCCTGCTGGTGAGTGTGTTATGTGCAGAGACACACCTGCTAATCTCTGGTAAATGCCTCCATAGCTGTTGTAATCTGATGGGAATCAAATTTATTTACGAGGAGCAACAAGCTAAAAAGGTGGAAACCGTGAACAGCAGTCTTCAGCGGCTGGGAGGAAGCATTTCCCTTGTCAAACTGAAGCGACGGAGGGGAATACCAGGAAAGACAAGAGGAAATGAGAAAAGTATGGAGAGAATATCAAGCGGTGAAAGGCTCTGGGGATCGCTGAGCGTTTACCACTCCTACTGCTCCTTCTTCAGAAACGCCAGCCAAATTCACACACATAAACTCATCAACATCCATATGCACCACTCTGCCCTTCAGAGCGGCGTTTCTTTAATCTCTGGCCTTATTCCACAGCTTATGAATTTTAATCAGGACACCTCAGCACTGTTTTTCTATCTCCCAAAGTAATGGGCTTGAACCACCTGAGAGTTCTGAGGCGGCTCTGTGTGCGCAGCGCTAAAGAAGTGAGAATGAAAGGAGGAGGAGAGGAAGGATGGATGATAAGCACAGACGAAGAGCGACGTGGCGATCGCAGAAACGGGTTGTAACGAGAGAGAGAGAGAGAGAGAGAGAGCGGTAAATAATGGATTCCTGCTGGATGTCGTCACACACGTTACCATGCACGTAATCTCACACTGACACACACCCCAAATGAGAGTCTGATTGTTTCTTGGTTGGCAATCTGCAGAGAAATGGGACTGCCTGGTAACCACACACACACACACACAGAGAGAGAGAGAGAGTGAGACGGCTTCTTTCTTAAATGCATCACTATCAATAAACACTGGCTGCACTGACTAACGTCCGTTGAAGAATTGCACTAAAAGGATTTGCATTTCTTCCCTCTGAGCCTTTTAAAGGTCAGATTCACGCTCCAGAGAACAAAAACGCGTGTCCGTCATCATCAGAGCAGGAACACGCTTTGCTTTTTCTGATCTGGGTACAGGGGAACATCAGGAACATCTGTGGAACCCCTGTCCTCTTGCCATGGTGACACATCGGTGGGCGTGGCAACAGGCAGGAGTGGCCGTTCTGGAGACAAGAGTTCAGTGGTGATGATCACGATGTGGGAGGAGGAGCAGGTCCTCACTGTCCTGGTTCGCAGTCCATGCAGCAGCAACACAACCCCAGACAGGTGTGTGTGGCACACAGGTAAACTCCCCCGGCCCTCCTCCCTGGCGGTTTGTCATTCTGCCGGTTCCAGTCATCCATTGTGTTCGGGAGTGGAGCAGCCGACGTCGGATGAGTAGGAGGAGGCCAACTGCTCATTATTTTATATTAAACAACGTCAAAGGATTCGTTTTGGGGCCGTGAACCTGGGGGTGAACCGGCTCCTTTTAATCAGCGTGAAGTGAACTCTGAACTCTTCTTCCAAGTGTGAAATTTTACAGCACAGCGCGTAAATAAACCCCACGCACAATATTTGGCACAAGAAGCATGAAAAGGAAGGCGTCCCGAGTGTGAGGACAAAGCAGACCTTCTGTTCTTTCTAAAGGTTGCCTCGGTTTATTAAGCTTCACGAAAAATAACAGCAGCCATGGAGGAGAGAACAAAAATGATTTTAACAAGAAGTAGAGAACAAGCTGTCGCTGTGTTTGATGGATGAGCTGAAATAAGAGCATCTTAGCAGCGGGAGGCAACACCGAGTTCCACACAGTCTGAGGATCCAGACCAGCCGGCCTGACCGGGGAACGCCTGGGCTGACCGGGGAACATCTGGGCTGACCAGGGAACGCCTGGGCTAACCGGGGAACGTCTGGGCTAACCGGGGAACGCCTGGGCTGACCAGGGAACGCCTGGGCTAACCGGGGAACGTCTGGGCTAACCGGGGAACGCCTGGGCTAACCGGGGAACGTCTGGGCTAACCAGGGAACGTCTGGGCTAACCGGGGAACGCCTGGGCTAACCGGGGAACGCCTGGGCTAACCGGGGAACGTCTGGGCTAACCGGGGAACGTCTGGGCTAACCGGGGAACGCCTGGGCTAACCGGGGAACGTCTGGGCTAACCGGGGAACGTCTGGGCTAACCGGGGAACGCCTGGGCTGACCAGGGAACGCCTGGGCTAACCGGGGAACGTCTGGGCTAACCGGGGAACGCCTGGGCTGACCAGGGAACGCCTGGGCTGACCAGGGAACGCCTGGGCTAACCGGGGAACGTCTGGGCTGACCAGGGAACATCTGGGCTGACCGGGTAACGTCTGGGCTGACCAGGGAACATCTGGGCTTCACTCTGTTTCTAACGGGGGGGGGGGGGGGGGGAGACGGAGGCAGCACAGCGTCCTTCCTGCTGTCGAAACACAAAGGAGCAGGACACAATCACTGACCTGGATCCACAAAGCCCCAGCACAACACACCCCTCACACACACACACACACAGAGAGAGAGAGACACGCACACACAGAGATACACACACACACACACAGAGAGAGACACACACACAGAGAGAGAGACGCACACACAGAGAGAGAGACACACACAGAGAGAGCGAGAGACGCACACAGAGAGAGAGAGATACACACAGATACACACACACACAGAGAGAGAGAGACGCACACACACACACAGGGAGAGAGAGGGAGAGACACACACGCACACACAGATACACACACACAGAGAGAGAGAGAGACGCACACACACACACAGGGAGAGAGAGGGAGAGACACACACGCACACACAGATACACACACACACAGAGAGAGAGAGACGCACACACACACACAGGGAGAGAGAGGGAGAGACACACACACATTTCCTGCTGATTCTGTCCATGATTGTTACCGAAATAGAAGCAGATTAATGTCAGGACATCAAACCGGAGCAAACGGCCACCGGGGGCGCCCCAGCCCGGGGGGGTTGCGTTAGGACAGCCCCCCAGCCTCCCATCCGGTCTAAATAAACTCTACTGTTCTGTTCTGCAAATAGTAAAACAGACACAGGTGTACTTCCTGCTCAGGTGTGTGAAGGTTCTGAACCTCGCTCGCCCGACTCGGCCCACGGACGCTGCCACGCCTCAGGTTTGGTTTGTTGGGTGAAATATTTGTAGAGTGTAGAAAGAATGTGAGTAATTATTTGTTAATGTTGACAGTTTCCATGGCTACCAGTAGCTATGCTATGTTAGCCAGCTGCTCGGCCTGCAGCAGAGAACAGAGTCCTCATTAATACAATGAGAGACTCCAGACGTGACTCGCAAAAATGACTCATGCATGGGGTAAATTTACAATAAACCTGTCCTCAAATGTGATGTAAACGTGTGTGTGCGGGTGTGTGTGTGCGTGTGAGTGTGTGGGTGTGGGTGTGGGTGTGGGTGTGGGTGTGTGTGTGTGTGTGTGTGTGTGGGTGTGTGTATGGGTGTGTGTGTGTGGGTGTATGTGCGTGTGCGTGTGTGTGTGTGGGTGGGTGTGTGTGAGTGTGTGAGTGTGTGGGTGTGGGTGTGGGTGTGTGTGTGTGTGTGTGTGAGTGTGTGTGTGTGTGTGAGTGTGTGTGTGTGTGTGAGTGTGTGGGTGTGTGTGTGTGTGTGTGTGTGTGAGTGTGTGTGTGTGTGTGTGGGTGTGGGTGTGGGTGTGTGTGTGGGTGTGTGTATGGGTGTGTGTGTGTGGGTGTATGTGCGTGTGCGTGTGTGTGTGTGTGTGTGTGTGTGAGTGTGTGGGTGTGGGTGTGGGTGTGTGTGTGTGTGTGTGTGAGTGTGTGTGTGTGTGTGTGTGTGTGTGAGTGTGTGGGTGTGTGTGTGTGTGTGTGTGTGTGAGTGTGTGTGTGTGTGTGTGGGTGTGGGTGTGGGTGTGTGTGTGGGTGTGTGTATGGGTGTGTGTGTGGGTGTATGTGCGTGTGCGTGTGTGTGGGTGGGTGGGTGTGGGTGTGGGTGTGGGTGTGTGGGTGGGTGTGTGTGGGTGGGTGGGTGTGGGTGTGGGTGTGGGTGTGTGGGTGTGTGTGTGTGCGTGTGCGTGTGCGTGTGTGGGTGGGTGTGGGTGTGGGTGTGGGTGTGTGGGTGTGGGTGTGGGTGTGGGTGTGGGTGTGTGGGTGTGTGTGGGTGTGTGTGTGTGTGTGTGACAACGAGCAGACTAAAGGAGGTGACAGCCGTTATCTCATGCCTACAGACGGACATTTGGCCCTAAATGATCGGCATCACGTGATCGGGGCGGCGGTGGCTCGGTGGGCTTCCCTGGGCTGGGAAGCAGAGAAGTCTGCTGCTTCCCCGGTTCAAGTCCCAGCTCCGGTGGGATGTGGTGTGTGGGCTGGTGACTGGAGAGGGGCCAGTCTGCCTCCAGAGCACTGCCGAGGTGCCCTTGAGCAAGGCACCGTCCCTGCAAACGGCTCCAGGTGCGCCGGCCACGGCGGCGCCTTCACCCTGCCCCCTCTCCGTGTCCCAAGGCCCTTTGATACACGTATTAGTGTGTGGTTGTTCTAGGGTGAAGATTCGATTTCATTGTGTGTGTCAGCAGATGATGATTAATAAAAGCATTTTGTTTCATTTCATCACACAACGCCAGCCACTCTACCCTGTGAGTTGTCTGGGTATTATGGGATGTTGTGAATATCTCTGGGAGGAAATGTGCTTTAAATGCTGTCTAACTGCTGCTGACCTCTCTAGTCTCTCCTCCTCTGAATCCTTACTCTTGCGAGTACTCTAAAAAATATGAATTCCAGAAGACGTGTAAAAATGGAGGCGCTGCCCTCAGTCCCCAGAGGATGAACGTTACCCAAACACAGGGAGCAAATGTTACTCAGATACCGTGCAAAGAAGGCATGAGTGAGATCTGAACACAGCGTGGGTGTCTGGAAAACATTTACTCTTATGCAAATTGATGCAAAGTCAAGTCGTTCCCCACAGTCACAGATGTAAGGACTCCTGCTCTCCTGGAGATGCACCTCCTGCCGGAGGCCCCAAACAAGCCATCTGCACTGCTCCTGCCACTGCCAGGCTGGCCTCGGGAGGTGGACCGTGCGTGTGTGCGTGTGTGCGTGTGTGCGTGTGTGCGTGATGGGGCAGGTGTTGCTGTAGAATCTGAGAGAAGAGGGATTATCAGAACTGAGCGGCACATGGAGCGACGAGCGAGACGAGAGCTTTGGCAGGATGAAGAGTTTGAAAAAGAAAACTGGTTAAGAAAAAAGCGAAAGACTGAGGGCAGGTGTGATCGCGGCCCCTCGTCGATGTGCATGTGGTTAAACGTCACGCTGAGCCTTTCAGTTAAATGACAGAATCCTTTACTGTGTTTGTCATGAGTATTTTACTGTGAATAAAAAGTATAAAATAAGTTTAGTCTTCATTCATAATGAACTTGACTTTCCGTGCAGGAGAAAACGAGGTTTTATTTCCTTTTTAAGCACATTCGTTAATTTCTCCGAGGATGTCGGGCGGAGGGTTTCAGGCTCACGCCGCTGACTTGAGGTCGTTGCCCATGAGCATCCTGTGGCAGCAGTGTGTCTGTGTTGCAGCTGGCAGCGATGCTGTGTGTCAGGATGAGATCAGCGTCTCTTCTGTTGTTCCAGAAGCTGAAGGGTTTCGATCCCAGCTCGCCACCAACCCCCTTCCACACTGAGGTGGGAGAATTATTACTAGTAATACGACTTTGTTCTCTTTCAGTCACGCCTCAATATTGTCAGGATATTGCCATTGATACGATAATAAGGTTTTAGCGATTTAAAACTCAGGTTGTCAGTCCACTTCAAAGTACCGTGTGGCTAAAGGTCGCATCTTTTAAATAAAATTACAGGTTTCACAGAACAGGTTTTTTTTTTTCCTCAGGACTAATTTTACAAAACATTCAAGTGCTTGTTGACAGGATCTACTTTTAATAGATATAAATCAGATGATGAGATGAATTTAAAACAGCCATGAAAAGCAGTAGCAGCTGAATGTGGCCCCGGCGCTGTCGACCAATCAAAGGAAGGAACACTTCCCTCTCAATAGCAGTCATTATCTGGAAGATAATTAGTGGCTTTTTACGTGTCACTCATGGAGAAAGCGCCACACATACTGAAGCATGCCGACTTGCACACGCACTTAAACACGCAAGTGCACGGAGATCACGCAGCGGCTCTCTGAGTTCTGGGTCTGCTGCGGCGCGAGCCCCGACCGGCAGGGCGTGTCCGCACACACACACTGGGCTCATGCATCACGTCTGGGAGGTGTGTGTAGGACATGAGCCTGATGTTGTGTTGGGACACGGACAGCAGGAACAGGCTGCGTTAGCGTTAGGAGAGCCTCAACAGAAATGTGTCCGAAGCTTAACACGCACACGTCAACATGAAAGGAATTCTAATGAATGTCTCCGTCTTTGTCGTTGAATCCGACCGGATGGGTTAGCAATGACGCTAGCTTCAACATTCTACTGCCTGCCCCTGTGTGATCAGCTGCCCCTCCCTGACTAGCTAAACTGTGACTCGTGGAGGGGCCTCGGCAGTCGTACTGTAATCATAGGTGTTAAAGCGATCCTGCTGAGGAGTTGTCGCAGTTTTCCTTCGGTGAAATGAAATTGTGAGTTTCGCTTTCCACACAGCAGAGTTCAATCTCCCAGCTAAATGCGATGCTGAGACACCAGACGGGGGGGGCAGGCGCTAAATATTGGATGAGAACGTCTTGTTTTGTCAACGTGGGTGTTTAATGTGGATGTGTGGGTGTGTGCTTGTGCACAACCACAGCTTGTGTATGGATGTGAACATGTGTTAGACCCGAGTGGAGAAGATAAAGAGTGTATCCTGAAGCAAAAAGAGAGAGGGAGGAAGGGAGGAAGGAGAGAGAGAGAGAGCTGGTGTGTGTGAAAGAACTCTTTCATCTTCACCCCAGAATCCCTGTCGAGGCCTTCCATGCCAATCCATTTCCTGGAGTTGGCTCCAGTCTCACCCAATGGGATAGCACGCACGCACACACACACACATACACACACAACCTTGGCTGGCTTCGCCCCACTGTGAAAGCTGTGCAATCTTTCTTCTACACACAGGCAGACAGAGATGCACACACTGGAAGGAAAATGGCAAGCAGCAGCTGGGGGGTCCCTTCACTCCGCTACAGAAACTGTAGCACCCCAGAGGCGCCCCCCGCCCGCCCTATCTTAACATATGCATTTGTGTAGGTGTGTTTTTGTGTGTTGGCAAATTTGTGCACGAATAAGAATATGAATTTGTCCCTTCTGATCACCACCATGGCACCTGTGTGTGTGTGTGTGTAGGTGGGGGGGGGGGGGGGGGTGTAGGTGTGTGTGTGGGTGATACTAACCACAGAGATTCAAGTCTGTTCATTAGCAGACTTAGCTAGCAGAGGAAAGCATGTAAAGATAACTGCTATTAATTTAGCATCTCACTGCCGTCCTGAACACACACACACACACACACACACACGCCCACACACACAAACACACACAAACACACACACATAGAGAAGACTGCCAGTTCATTAAGTGAGTGTTTGCAGGCCCAGACTGCACCAACTGCTAGAAGCAAACTAATCTGTGCTGCCGGTGGAGAGGGAAGGAGCCAGAGACACAGACAGCGTTCACCGAGGGGACGTCCGGGGACGTCCAACACTTGGGACGGCCTGGACGTCAGACGCATAAACACAGACTCATAGTTGTTTGGTAAGTAAGAACCATAAAACCATAAAACCATAAAACGTCTGTCGCTTCCTCCATGTTTGTCATGGAGAAAGCGGGCGGGCCTTAAGGCTACATCACCGTCATGGCTGCTCTCCTTTTGGGGGCGCAGGTCTGATGGGGGGATCTGGGGGGGTTAGATGGGCAGCAGTTGTTAAACGCCTGCGATCATAATGCGATGTGTAGCTCCAGGCGGCTTGACGGCGTTCAGGCGGAGAATAACGAGGTCATTGTGGTTATTAACGCCACGATGTGTCTGGACGCAGCCCCTTTGTTCAACAGGCTGATTCCTCATCGGCAGGAGGAAGTCAGGGTACGGGGGCCTCCTGGACGCGTCGTCCAGTCACCGTCTGCGGCCCCCACCTCCGAGAATACGACTCCAGACACAAGGTTCATCACTTTAGTTGGAAAAACTAGCAACAGTGCTGTCACGTACGCTGCTAGCTCGCCGCTACAATTATGGGATGTAAATCTCTTAAGAAGGTTTGAGCATATCCAGTCTTGATCCTGAGCAGGGAGCCTGTGTGCATCCATGTGTAAGCCCCCCCCCCCACCATCTCCGGAGCCGCGTTAATCACCCTCGCTGCCACTCACGCTCAAGGTCTTAGCGGCCCTTTGTAGAATGCAGCGATCCGCAGCTCAGACAGAAACAGGAAGCGGCGGCCATCGTCTGGAAAAGGTCGCTCTGATTTCAGAGGGGCGGGTCAGTGCGGTGTTAATCTCACCGAAGATTATTTTGTAGGCTGAAATGAATATTCCGGCTGCAGCAGCGTTAATGTTAAGTGTCCAGGATGTTGAGAGTTTCGCTCAGTCGATCCACCAACAGAAACGCGTTGATGGAAGGCAATTCACGTTCACGTGGAATCAGCAGTGAGCAGCAGTCGTCTGCTTTAACCCTTTCATTCCGTCTGTGGCGCTCTCTGCCCCATCCGAGCCCGTTTCTGCTTCCGTCTAATGTTTCTCTGAAGCGGCCCGTTTTACTGGCTTTGGCTAAGGAACCTGAAGACTTCATTGTTAAGCGTGTTTTGTTGACATCGGCTCCGACAGAGGGCTTCGGTTTCCCTCGCAGGTTTGGACGGCTTACAGCTCAGCTCTGGGTTCCACCATCAGCTTCTCCTCTGGCTTCCCCCCACAAGCACAGGCCAGGCCGATGCAGACGGCCAGCAGATGGAGGCTGCACTCGCCGCTAATCCCTCCTCCTGGAGTGATCTGCTTCCGTGGTGGAGTAGCCCCGCAACAACTCAGGTTTGTCCCCCCCGTTTTGGCTGTCTTGGTTACCAACCTCCTGGTTCCAATACGGCAACAAGCGCTGGCTGTGCCCCCCGTCCAGCACCATTCTTCTCCATTGTGAAACCCGAGCGCCTGCCACCAAACGGCTCTCATGGCCGAAGCTGTGGCTGGATTCCAAAGATCTCTCCTGCAAAGTCTGAGAAACTTTCCCCCCACTCTGTGTGTCCTTCATTATTAACCCCTGTGCTGTTGGTCTTAAGCTACCTGCCTCACTTCTACCTACATCTACCTGTCCTCTGTGACCTCCCACCCCTCCCCCTCCTCCAACGTGGATGATTAATGACCACCCTCCCCATACGGGCCGGCAGCTGCTGGACCTGCATTGTCGTGGTCGGGGGGTGCAATACCTGCAGGACTGGAGGGCTATGGTCCAGAGGAGCGCTATTGGACTCGACCCCCATTCAGGACTTCCACCAGTTCCGTCCGAACCACCTCAGACATGCACCAGGTGGTCCAGACGTGCTCTCTGCCTCCTCCCCGGCAGGAGTGTTCTGGTGTGCTGGGGTCAAGTCCTCAGCTGTCCCCAACCTATGATCTGCACCAGAAAGGAAACACAATCAGAACGTTGTCAGCCTGTCTGCATTCGCTCCATACACTGTAAAAATATCAGTTACTGCTTTTTATAGTGCGTGTTTTAGAATAATTAAAAATCGTTCTGCATTCCATCATTATCAGGGAGAAGTTGCCGTTTTGGGGCGGTATATGTTTTATGTGTGAAGGAACTGGAAGTGGCATTCATTACACTTTAAATGTGAGAAAGTAAAATATCAGCTCGACTACAGAACGCAGCATCATTAGTAGTTATTTTTACCCAAATACAGAAACAGCGCACATCATTTTCACCATTTATTACAATGGAATGAAAAGGTTGTAAGTTTGTGTTTGCTTATTATCTTTTCATTTTATTTCCTGACAAAGGAGCCCGGTAAAGTGTTCCGCTATGAACGGCAGCGCCTGCACAGATAAAGCCTGTTCAAAGGAACACAGCCGCGTAATAGGGCAGGTAAAGAGAAGGTGGGGTTACCTGAGGCATATCAAAGAGGGAGGGGCTGGGCCATCCGTCATTACCGTTCTTCTTAATGATGGAGCTCACTGCTGTAATGAGGAGGCGGGGAGGCGGTTAATTGGAAGCAATTTATGCATGACGGATGTTGATGGGGAGAGAGAGAGAGAGAGAGAGAGAGAGAGAGAGAGAGAGAGAGAGCTTCTTTCTTAACCTGTTCAGCATGTGGCCTATATTTTCTATCCAAAATGACTTATCCAAAATAAATTGAGTATATCTTCACAACTACAAGGACTCTATGAATAATCTTGGTCTCAAAAGAAAACTAAGACCACTGCCTCCATTTCTGCAGCGCCGTGCGTGCACAGAATTGTGGATTTGACTGCATTTAAAACACTTTTTCCTTTAGCTTCATCAGTCCGTTGACCTGAGGGGAGAAACAGACACCTGGCTAACAAGATGAATTTAATCAGGTAGCGATGGAAGGGCAGACATGTTGACAGGCGCTGACACAATTGAATCAAATTAGTCCACAGTGTATTTATTTATTTAGTCCAATTAGTCGAAGGCTGAAGCCAGAAGAAGCCTCCATGAACACCTTGCACCTTTACGGTGGGTGAGTTAAAGGGCAAAGTCACAATCAGAAGGAACAAGACTCACAATAAACCATGAAAATACAGGTAAAACAGCTGCTAACAGGTAAAACAGCGGCTAACAGGTAAAACAGCCGCTAACAGGCAAAACAGCAGCTAACAGGTAAAACAGCAGCTAACAGGTAAAACAGCCGCTAACAGGTAAAACAGCCGCTAACAGGTAAAACAGCCGCTAACAGGTAAAACAGCAGCTAACAGGTAAAACAGCCGCTAACAGGTAAAACAGCCGCTAACAGGTAAAACAGCCGCTAACAGGTAAAACAGCCGCTAACAGGTAAAACAGCAGCTAACAGGTAAAACAGCAGCTAACAGGTAAAACAGCCGCTAACAGGTAAAACAGCCGCTAACAGGTAAAACAGCAGCTAACAGGTAAAACAGCCGCTAACAGGTAAAACAGCCGCTAACAGGTAAAACAGCCGCTAACAGGTAAAACAGCCGCTAACAGGTAAAACAGCCGCTAACAGGTAAAACAGCAGCTAACAGGTAAAACAGCAGCTAACAGGTAAAACAGCAGCTAACAGGTAAAACAGCCGCTAACAGGTAAAACAGCCGCTAACAGGTAAAACAGCCGCTAACAGGTAAAACAGCCGCTAACAGGTACAACAGCAGCTAACAGGTAAAACAGCCGCTAATAGGTAAAACAGCCGCTAACAGGTAAAACAGCTGCTAACAGGTAAAACAGCTGCTAACAGGTAAAACAGCAGCTAACAGGTAAAACAGCCGTTAACAGGCAAAACAGCAGCTAACAGGTAAAACAGCAGCTAACAGGTAAAACAGCCGCTAACAGGTAAAACAGCTGCTAACAGGTAAAACAGCAGCTAACAGGTACAACAGCAGCTAACAGGTAAAACAGCCGCTAATAGGTAAAACAGCCGCTAACAGCCACCCCTGAGAAGAACGGCCCACCACGCCATGAGCCCGCTTCATTCTGACCGCCTGTCCTGCTGGACCTGCAGCCGGGCTTAGAGTGTTATGGTGTTTATTACGTGCACATTTGTCAGCTACTCTGTTGACTTCAGACTTCGTGTATTTGTGGTACCTGCTTGGACCTGGTGGGTTCTGTCAGCGTCACAGCCGTGATCACTTTTACGGAAAAGGTTTTATTTAACATAAGTAAAGCAACTCACACACAATCGCTGCTTCTCGCATCCCCAGGTGTCTTCGAACAGAACTTTTCTGGTCCGGTCGCTCACCCTGCTGCAATAGAGAGAGAGAGAGAGAACTCAACAACAAGCACCTGTCCTGATCGGATCCCGTCCGAGTCTAGCGTACCTTCCAGACAGGTTGGTTCTGCTGGTTATCAATGATCTGCCGCTTTGGTTCTGATCCATAAAGCCCGTGAAGTCATCAGTTACTTCTCTGACAGAGTTCACCTTCTCTTATGAACCTATCTGCATGTCAGGAGCATAGAGCTGATGTTTAGATGTGCCGAGCTCCTGTCTTCGTGGGGGGGCACCTTCGTTTCGGCTGCAGGTGAGAATGATCCACCTGGTGCATCACTCACCTTTCGGCTCTGTGTGGCTGATTGAACCTTTGAACCTATTTTCATATCAAGCAGGCTTACTCCTTAAAACAGAACCAAAAACCTGCTGCCTCCCCGTGCCTGCCTGCTTCACTGAATCCGTCATTCAGACGTTGCCAGCAGGGACGGATGCTTAAAAAAACCACCCAGATCAGAGACTTGTGTCAAACCGACCAGCAAAGCTAACAGGAAACGACGCATAGAACACTGTATATAAAAGGCGGCACCATATTTATATGATTACGGGAATCATTTTGTTGAAGTTAATCTGAGGTCAGACAACTTCAGCTTTATTTATTACTTTACTATCTTGGCTCAAGTCTGGCGCAGGTGTACAAGGAAATGAATTCAAGAACTCAAAGGGCGTGGGCGTTTTTTGGGACAATGGGGATCAGCGATCTGCAGAGTGACTGCTGAAAGGAGCAGAGACTGTCTGCCATGATCCAGCAAGGAAGGTTCTTAAAGTTTCCACATGATCAAACCCTGCAGTGATGAACACCCTCTGCAGGAGCTGACAGCTAGTTCAGCCCGAATGCTTGATCTCGATATGAACATCGGAGCTCGGCTTCATTCCATAATCAGCCAGCGTGCAATAGAAAGGACGTCGCTGTGGCTGTTGCAACAGTACGTGCATTTAGCACATGCAGCGTTAGCTGTGATTTAATGAGGACGTTCACAAACAACGCTGCAGTTTGAACGATTAGATGAACACTCTGGGCTCACAGCGCCCGTTCTAGGACAGCATCGTTTATTCTGAAGCCCATCAGGACGGCTGTCTGAGGAGGCATGTCTCCCACCTGTCAGTCACAGTGGCACACCTGAGCCCTATTACTGGCAGCAAAATGCAGGCAAACAAACATGTCACCTGAATGTCAACCGAGACTGAGAGAAAAAACTGCACAAGCAAGCAAATCATTTGTTCCCCAGCGTGAGAACGTTAATTAAGAGCCCAAATCAAGTCCAATAGCGAGCCACGGTGAATAGCTGGATGTGAAAATAACGAGAGAAATAATAATGAGATAAATGATGGGATAAATGACTCTCTTCATTAAAACAGCAAGCTGGCAAACACATCTGCATCAGTTCAGGACGCTGGGCAGCGCTTCAACGCTGCAGGATTCTGATCAGCAGCAGAGGATTGATCTTTAACCCTCCGGGTGTCCTGGGGGTCAGTTTGACCCCATTCAATGTTTAAAAAAGAATAGTTCCCAAAGGCAGGCTTCAGCCCCAGCTTCGTTGGTGTTTGGTAGAAATTAGAAGTTCAGTTTATAAAGTCTCTGAGTAGAAACCAAAACCCTTTAACCCTTTAAAGCCCAGTGGATCACATTTGATGCACTGGGCCTTTCAGGATTTTGAGACTTCTACATCATGAGTTTATTTTCAAGATAAATACATTATTTAGGACTTTATCAGGACAGAATCACACAGTGGGACACTGACAGGTAAACAGCTGACTGCATCCTAATACTGATGACAGGGTTTAAGAGGCATTCATATTTTAGTCTGATGGAGTTCTCTCTAACATCTCCATCTACGGCTCTCTTTTCCAGGCCCACATGCTTTTAGCTTTAATACAGGTGAGATGAGATGAGGAGGCTCCAGTGGTTCTGGCGTTGTCGGTATTAATGGTATCAGAATGTTATCACTAATTGATTGTACGAGGAGACTGTTTCATTCTCGGTTCATGTTTTACCTCATGCTTCATGCAACACCTGAAACAAAGCCTGGTGTCTTTAGTGCTGCTCATGCTCAGATTTACTGAAACTTGTCTCCTCCTCCTAAACGTGGCTTCGTGGGGCTGGAAGCTGGAAACGACAGTTAAAGCCAGCGGAGCTGGGAAGCATTTTAATGTAAATGTTTCCCCACTAGTGGCTGAGCAGCTGCTGAAATAAATGCTGCTGAAGTCAGACGGTTCACCGAACGCTGAGACAACAGTTACCTAATCTGTGTTCAGGAAATGGGATGAAATTACCGCCATTATTGTGGTGGGGATCCGGATCTTAATCTGGATTCAGAACTTCTTTTAAGGGATTGTTATCAACTGTTCTTCACAGACTAATTGACCCTGCAGCTCTGGAGCGATCCGTTCAGGAACCTCTTCCCCAGAACTCTGATCGCTTTGTGGCTGAAGATAAAGTGTTGGCTTTGTGAGGAGATGGAATCCGTCGGATCCAGAAGTCAGTGAAAGGTTCTCCAACTCGGAAGGAAACCTCCCAATTAGCTGGAGGTAACAGACTCGCTGCAGGAAAACATCTGGTTTGGTTTGTCTGTTTGAGATGTGAATGTGTGTTGCTTGCATTAGCGAGCTAGCATGTTAGCTCAAGGATCACCGGTGATCCTGCATCAGCTGCTAAAGTGACAAACTGTGGAAAACAATCGATCACTGTCGGTGAATGATTGGAATTCTTGTCAATCCAAAGCAGAGTTTGATCAACTATCTAGATTTAAACGGAATTCAATACTGATTAATGGCAGGATCAGTTTTTTTACAGCAAGACCAGCTTTTAAAGAGCTGCTATGTCATTAATTGATTTAGTGATTGGAGCACACCGACCAATGACGTGATTCTTAGCATCTTACCTCCATCTTTATTGCGCAGTTTGACGCTGCTTACATGAACATTGCAAAGCCTTTATGCAAGAAGCTGCCCCCCTCCCTGTGGACGTGAACCAGCTGTTTGTGGCTCGCCGGCTGCAGATCTTATTTCGTACAATGGATTTGTTGTAAAAGATTTCTCTCCTCTCGCGCTGCAGCTGCTCCCGACTCCTCTCATTTTATCAAACTGATTGCATCCTACTTCATATGGATATTTATTCCAGGCTGAGTTACCCAGTGTTTGAGGGGCTCCGGGACATTCAGCTTTACAGGCTGCATTATTCTAACCGACGAAGAGGAGGTGAATCAAATGGGTTGAGGGGTGTTCATTTATTCCGCTGCTGAAGTGCAATTTGATACCTCTTAGTGAGTTTATCATTTCAAGGCATTTACTGAAATATTATAAAAGTTGGGGGGAGTTTTCCGCCCAACTGGTGAGCGCACTTTGAGCTGGAGAGGAGGGACTAATTGCAATGTGCTCGGGGTAAAAACCTGCCTGTCTGGGTTTGTGAGCCACGGAACATGGACAGAGACAGTTTCCTGTTGGGTTATCAGAACTCCCGACGGTGATGACAAAGCAGTTCATGCACCGCAGTGCTGCAGGATAATTGGGCTTCAATTGGGCTACAACTGTCACTCACCTCTGCAATCCATAAAGGCTTGTGTCACACATTTGACGCATGTCAGGATGGGAGTTAAACCCAGTCTAAACCGCATTATTCTACTTGCACAAAATCGGTTTTCTAATATTTCCATGTTTTAAATTGATCTTCACCACGTCCCACTTGTTCCTAGAACTTGCTCTTATAACTTTCATAATTGAGGAGCTGATTGGTTTTGACAAGGAGGCTCCCGTTAGCTGCTAACTCAAAAATGATATTAGATTTAATTTATGTTCAGGTATAATTTATAGACGTTTCTTACTGGGTCGATCCCAATTTCTAAGAAGAAATATGAAAAAATGAATTTAGGATTACTTTAGTATATCAGGGGAATATTACTACATTCCAGGGGGCGGGACTTTTGTTACTGTTGACTGACACTCTTCCTGTTGTTATTTGATTGGGGCAATATTTGAGGGTTTCAATTGAGTTCGGGCAGCCACACAAGCAGTTAGCCAGCTGGCACTCCTGCACAGTTAGCTGTTGCTTGGTGCGTTCCACGGCGCTGCGAGCCCAACAGCGCCATCATCTCTGGAGGAGGCGAGACTAACGGCTGCAGTTTGTGATCGTTGGAGGACAATCAGATCTAAGTCTAACCAGACCTCGGTGTGATGTGAGAAGAGTGTGGAGCCGCTGCACAATGGACCTGACACGGCGCTGAAATAAATACATGGCGCTCACGGAACATGCTAAACTAATTAGCCGAGATCGAGATCTTCGCAGGAAGATGCTCCTCATCCTCTGTGAGCTCAGGGGAACTACAGACGCTGCAGCCTTTCATACGTCTCAGCTCGGCGTTGCCTCCGTTGACATTCTGTTGGTCTAATGGATGGTTGTTTGCAGCGTTCATTTTTAGCCTTCACTCTAAAACGCAGTAGAAAAACAGTGTGTGTGCTGACGGGCCTGTCTGCACGCTAAAAGCTGAACGGCGGTCGCTGTGATGGATGCAGGGCCAACGTGTAAACCTAAACCTGCTCCCGTCTGAATGCCGCCATACATTACATCTGACGACGGCGTGCAGGACTCACCGATAAATCTCTGCCCCTTTTGTTCTCCTGCTCTTCTGCTCAACCGCTGCTCAGGTGTTTTGATGCATTACAGAAGATAAGAGCAATTTCTAAAAGTCAGGTGAAACTGAGACATTAAATCTTTCTATGGGAGACGGCGCTAATGATACATCGCTAACCGGAGCACTGAAACCAGTAGTCAATCAAGTTCTGACTTCAGCTGGTGTCCTTCGATGTCCCTTTAAGTGGCGGTGGGTTTAAGGTCATTCTCACATGGTGTACTCGTGTTGCATGTGAAGCTGTTTAAATAAAGCTTTCAATGACCATTATGATTCAGATAAATATGTACGATGTGCAGAATTCATTCTGTAAAAACAGATCTGCTCAGGTTAAGCAGCAGTCAGCTAGTAGCTGAGTTTTCTCCTGAAGTCATTTCACCAAAAAGCAGATAATTTTCTCCCGAGTTACTCCAGGACTGGAGGAGGGCTGCAGTAATCGATTACTTTAGTAACAGAAAAAGAGTCGTGGGACTGCACATGTGAAGGTAGTTTGATTTAATCAGCTGTTCATGACCAAACGGTTTGTCTCCTAGTCATGGCTCGACGCTTTTTCAAGTATGGTTTTATGAATGCACAAAGAGACGTTTCACCTCCACTCCCAACAAATCTGCCTCTCCTCCGCCAGGCGGCTGATTTTAAGAGACGGCCCACTGAGTGTCATTTGATGCTGGGCTTTATTCCCGCTACCCCCTGCTGTTTTGCTCTTTCATGTGCTAAAACTGTCAAAATTATATTTGGAGGATTATGCCTCTAACCCTAGAATTACATTCACACAGTGCTTCATCTACAGTTGGATCTGTTGGAGTGTGAGAGCCCTGAGCTGAATACATGCTGCATCTCGACTCACTGGCATTAAACCTTACCCTGTGACCGAGGTAAGGTTTGAAAAGTACTGCTCTTGTTTGGATTCAGACTTTGGGATATTTTAAGTGGGAACAAATTTAATGTTTCAGATTTACTGTAAAAAATCACAATCAAAAGTGTCTTTTTTTTAGATCTCATAGGTGCAAAAGCAAAGCATGAAAGAAGCAAACATTCCAAATGGCATGTTAAATTTAAAAAAGCCTCCATACAAACACACAAACACGCTGAGACACATGCAATGATCTGTGTTCCTTGTTGTTTGTCTGCCTTGCCTTTCATGTTCAAAGCTAAATGTGTGATTCTTGCATCTCTACTGAGGATAGAGGGATAAAGCATAATCTGTGTGACGGTAAAGAGGTGAAGAAATCGAAAAAAGAGGTGGCAGAACGAATGGATGGCAGGGATGAGTGTATAATTGAGCAACCTTGGCGATCTCTCATCCTCAAAACATGATTAGGATGAACATCTAAATATGGAAGAGGAATAGAGTATGTTCCTGCAGGTTACTGTTGCCATGGGCCTCCATATTTAACGGGATAATATTCCCTGTAGGTGGGAGCGAGCCGGGGAATCTGCTGCTGCAAACAGCTCTCACAACTCAGCCGATGTACACACATATATAAATAACGGCTTCACAGCGAGAGGAGAGAGAATGCAGTCCTGCAGGTCACCTCAATTCAGCTCTACTAGGGCTACCTGCAGAGATGTGGGGCGGGTGGAGACGGGTTCAGAGCACCCAAACCGAGTGGGCGTCACGCAGCGCTGTCGCCTGGCAGATACTAGCGGCAAGCAGGCCCAAGATGTATCTCTGTTTACTCACGCGCACACGCACACGCACACGCACACGCACACACACACTCAGCAGCCATGTGATCAGCGAGTGATCACAAGGGTATAGAACATGAATGCATGTGTGTGTGTGTGTGTGTGTGTTGACAGATACAGCTGGGCTTTACCAGGAGCAGGCTGTTTGATAAATCAATGAGGCGGGGGGGGGGGGCACCACCTCCCCTGCTCAGCAGAAAGAAGCCCCATTCGTGCACTACTAAATATCTGCTGCCGCGGATTGGCCGGCCGGTGTTTGTGCATCCTGCTGTGTGCTCCACTGGAGAACATTTAGGAGGCATCTAAACACACTTCCACTTTGAACAAGCATGGCATCGTTTCGCCCTCCAGCTCCACACACTTTTTATCAGTGGTCCTCATGATGAATTGTGTTCATACTTTAATCCTGACCCTGGATGGCCAGTGGGTTCAAAGCAGAACAAAGATGTGGATGTTGACTCCAGCTGATGAAACGGCACCATAACCTGCAGAATTCTGAGATGATTGATGTGGTTTTCAAAGGTTTAAATGAGGTCAGCTTTCCATCTAGATTAGCAACAGAGAAGGAGACGGTGTGAAAGCAGCGTGATGAAACCAGCAGAATATTTGATTCTAAAGGAATCTTCTGAAAAGCATTTCAGATGTGTCTCCTGAAGGGGCGCGACAAGACCAACCGCAATGCAGTGAAGAGAAATGATCACAATAGACACCGGCACTGAGACGCCATCGGTCATAGCCGTTAGAGCCGATGCCATTGGTTGTTGATGGAAAATAAACAAAGGTGGGGGAGGCGGGTCTTTGCACGTTTGCTTGCTTGAGTTGAGCAGTAATGGAAATACCTTTAGTTTTATGGTGTTAAAACAACAACCAACCACATCTCACCTGATCCATCTGAAAACCACGGATGACATCATCATGGTGATGCTAGCGCCAAAGAGCAGTCATTAAAGTTCCATACTGTACATTAGCCTTAGCACTAGCATAGCTAACAGCAAACCACTGCAGGCTTTTCTCCTTGTAAACTGGTTAAAGATCAATAGAAAGGATTAATGGTGTGTGGCCCACATCGCATGAGTCACCACGTCTGTTCACATGCCAGCAGTCATCATGCATGATGCTAACCATACACGGATCTTCTCCTCGTAGAGACACCTCACTCTGTTACTGTAAAAGCACAACTTATTAATAGTCAGGGTTGTAACATGTAAAGATTTAAAGGTTGATGCAGCGCTGACTCGTCTAGCATCCAGTAATAACTCATTAACATCACAATACCTCCAAGACCCAGCAGCCAGCTTCAAAAGCAGGCTTCTTATTCAGCCACCTGTTGCTATGGTTACAGTGACCAGATAGTTAATATACTGAGAAATAATTTTCCTCTCAAGCAACATGCATTTTCTGTTTTTTGATTCCAAGGACGCATCTCTGCTTCAAATAAAGTGAGAGAGATGAAAAGTGGAGCAGCAGAGCGGAGGGGCCGTCCACCTGAACGAGAACAATATGGCTGCTGTTAAATTAGGGAACGCTTGTGTAGGAAGCTGCATCGTCTCTCCATGCTACATGCTTTTTCGTTCCTGCAGGCCTGTAAACTGTAAATAGCTCTCTCTCTCTCTCTCTCTCTCTCTCCACCACTCCATTCCTTCTTTCCTCTGCAGCTCGTGACAGAGGAGATGCTTGTGATGCCTCTCTGCTGAGGTTCTGGATGACACCTGAACTCTCTGCTCAATCTCTTCTTGTCATTGTCTTTCTCCGAGCGGTGGGATACCCATGCTTATATTTAATTGCATGTCTCCCTCTGTTTTGAAACCGACATGATGCCAAGGACAGGCAAAAAAAAAACAACACGGGCGTTGGCGGCTTTGATGGCGTGTCAGACAGACTTCAAAACTATTGGTGGACCTTGTCGCTACATCAAACGCCCTCGGAGATTAAAGACGTGGCAGAATCCTCGTCTGCCGCTGAAATGCTTCAATGATTCACACTGCATGTGGCAGACATTTTAGAAATGGTGGAGGGCGCTGCTGGTGGCTTCAAAGTGGACTTTAAAGCCACATTTACAGCAAAGTGCTTTCTCTGGAAGACCCTTCGATTGTCCAGAACCAGGGCTTCAGGGGCAGCCGCTTCCACCTGTCTAGCACTTGGACAATAATAGAGGACACTTCTCTCTGTCTGCAGGAAGTGCTGAGTCGATGAAGTGGCTCAAGGCTGCGGCAGGTTACATTACATCAGGTCGACAGCACAGGAAGCGATGCAGGACTAAAGACTGCTGAGACGGGAGAGTTCAACGCCATGACCCGTCTAACCCTGCAGAACAAAACGGATGTCTGTTTGAAGTACAGCATGGCACCTTTTTATTGGACCAGAGGCTGCCCGCCAGGAATCATTTAAAGTTTGTGATCCACCCCCGACTGTGAACAAGGGGCTTGTTGAAAAGCCGAGTCAGCTTTCAGTGGGCGTCTACGAAGCCGTTTCACACGCAGTGGATCGGGGAGTCGGGGAGTCGGTGATCTACGCCGCCGCCCACACACAAACGTCTGCCATGATCTCAGAAACGCCTGAATGACTGCTCGGAGGTGCCGAGCGGCTCGCGCTTCAGGCTTTACGGTAATCGTGTTCATTAAGGAGCCGTTTATGTTGAGTGTCATTCCCTGAAGGCGTGATGGGCCGTTGAGCAGGTGGACGAGCTCCAGTGAAGAAGCCTTGGGCTTCACTCCCGTTGTTCCTCCTTTAAAAACAAGCTGTCTAATATTACACCCGTTTACAATATACAAATACATATATATATCCTGTACTGTATGTACTCTGTTGGTCTCGGGAGAAAGGCTTATTTTCGGAAGCTATCTTTTTCTCTTCCTCCTCCTCGCCTTCAAAGCTCTTCTTCTCATCCAGGGCGGGTGAGTTGATGCCACCACGGAGAATTTGAAAGTTAAAAGGCGATATTTAATGTTTCTGAAGGAATGCGCAGACATTTCCTGCCACTTTTTGAAGCGAGGTCTCTGTTTATCTTCCTGCCTGGTTTTACTTTGCATCGATGATATTCTCTTAGAATGCTCTTACGCTCTCGTATGAAGTCAGCATCAAATGTTCTGTGTAGTTCTTTCATCGTTTGTCCAAGACCCTCGTCCTTCTCAAAGATGCTGCCATACCTGAAGCAGGTTGTCACAGATATTCCAACAACAATCATTGTTTCACTGATCAAATTAACGTTAGATAATGTGATAAGACCAGATGGTGTCCGACCTAAAGATTCCATTGTTTGCATTCCAAATGTTTACCATCTTAAAAGACGGCAAATGTTTCATTCCTTTATTCACTTTTATCAAAAGCAGCAAAGGTGAAGAGGCATTAAATCAAAAGCAGATTTTATCATCCCAAATGTCATCTGTAAATGGTCTGAATGATCATGAAGACGCTGTGGATTAGAGCCTGAGCCCCTTTCGTGCTTTAACGTGCCCAGAAACCAGGAAAATGGACGAACTCCACAGTCATTCCAAGGATTTACAGTTTCATGGTGTTGCGTAATTTATGTGGAAAACTATTTAATTCTTTTACATATTTTATGATGTTTTTTTTGTTGTTCCAGTTGGAGGACTCGTCATGGTCGTGTATGTTGTCAGCTCTTGTTTGTGGTCCCTCTTTTATTTTGGCCCTTGTCTCTCATTTCAGACACTTTACTTCCTGTCCCTGTGTGTGAGGCTGCCCCGCCCTGATTGGAATCACCTGTCCCTCATTACCTTCCCTTGTGTATTTAACTTGTGTGCTGCCCTGCGCCTCAGCGTGTTGCTGGGGTTCCCTCGCATTCTCTTGGGTTCAGACCCTTTAGAACCCTTTAGAGCCCTTTAGGGTATGGTTGCTTTTCGTTTGTACCTGAGCCATTCGGTCCGTTCAATCTCGTTTCTGCAGCGCAACGCAAACGATCAGACTCACACGAGTCGGCTTGGACTTGTGCTGTGAATCTGAACTGCTCATCGTTTCTGTCACCTGCTTGTGTTTTTAGGGAGGGTGGCGTTCTATGTTTCTACACAAGTGAAACACAAGGTTAATTTGCAATTAGGTGTCAGTGTGAGACAGAACCGCTCAGACAATTCATAGTCCGCATGCTGTAATGATATCCTAGTTTGTTTTTAAAAACTTTTATACGATAGGGAAGTATAAGGGTAAAATAATAATGTGCTTTACTTCGCATGTTCAGAGAATAAGGCCAGACCGTGCAGGATCTTTACTGAGCTTATTTCTCCTAAATGAACAGCGACTGTGACGCTTGCTGGTTCATGCAAATAGACGCAGCGTTGGGAAGCGTGAATTGTAAATTCAGCTTTTGTGACTGTGTTCTTGTCACCGAGGTACCGGGGCGGGAAGGACCCAAGCCGCCAGAAGAAACGCTGCAGTTCATGCTGTGAACCTGCAGAACAAGGAGATGGAACAGAACCGTGTGTGTGTGTGTGTGTGTGTGTGTGTGTGTGTGTGTGTGTGTGTGTGTGTGTGTGTGTGTGTGTGTGTGTGTGTGTGTGTGTGTGTGTGTGTGTGTGTGTGTGTGTGTGTGTGTGTGTGTGTGTGTGTGTGTGTGTGTGTGTGTGTGTGTGTGTGTGTGTGTGTGTGTGTGTGTGTGTGTGTGTGTGTGTGTGTGTGTGTGTGTGTGTGTGTGTGTGTGTGTGTGTGTGTGTGTGTGTGTGTGTGTGTGTGTGTGTGTGTGTGTGTGTGTGTGTGTGTGTGTGTGTGTGTGTGTGTGTGTGTGTGTGTGTGTGTGTGTGTGTGTGTGACACACACCTTTAGAGCATATAAATAAGGAAAACAAAGTAAATTCATTAAGCATGCTTGTACATTATAACGACTGGACTTTGTGACGTATTCTCTGGTTCTGTTTGATAAAGCTGAACTAAAAACTAGAATTGGACTGAATATAATCATTAATCATGACCTCCATAGATTTTAAAGCCATTCCAGGAGCATTTGTTAAAGCAACACGCTGAAAGAGCCAGGAATGATTCTCAGTCACAGATAAACCAAATCTGTAAAAGAACTGGGTCGTCTGAGTGAAATCACATCACCGGTCCGGCTGGAGGCGCTGATTGATCTCAGTAATCACGCTAAACCCACTGTGGAATACATTACAGCGCCACTTGCATTTCAGGAGGAAAAATCTAAACTGGGTTACAGTCGTCTACCTTTTCCAGCTGGAGCTTTTAAAAAGTTCACACAATGAGAATGGAGCCAAGCTATTGGTTTAAGAACCGACATCATCCAACCTCAGGACTTCGTGTGTATCCTACATGTGATGTCAGCAGATTACTCAGCGCAGTCATCACAGATTAAGACCAGGCCTGTGAGACACTGCTCAGGGCGTAAACCCACCTTAGCTGTGAAAGGTCTGAGATGGTTTCAGTGGACGACCATGATGGCTGTTTGACGAAGCTCAGTGGGCTTTACCTTGAGAAAAGTTTAGTTGCGGTGAGGAATTCAGAGAAAAACAACAGAAAGAATCAACGAGAGCTCCATGAATGAGCCCAGGGTTGGCCTACTTGAGGATGAGGATGATTAAAGGAGAGGCGGAAGAAAAGAGATAGCATCTTTAGGAAGAAGGAACCGAGAGGAGGACACTTTTTACAGATATCACAGGGACATCCTTGACTGCTGTTGAATGGTACTTTAGGTTCCTGTGAAATCTAGAAGAATAGATTCAGTAGACTTCCTGTGCTGTTTGTCCCTCGTCTTAATAACTGTCCTCTCAGGCAGGAGGATGGAATCATTCCCACACATGACAGCTGTAGGAGCAGGACTTCTTCACTTCCTACACTGCGAGGGTGAATCCTGTTGAAGACGATGGAGAAGAAGAGTCCGGCTGTTTTACTGAGCTGCAGCTGTGATAACAAGATCCTTTTTAAAAGTGGAGAATTCTCCTGTTTCTGAGCCCAGAGGGGAACGACGAAGAGGAGCACAACGATGGGGTTTTCTACCACTATCTGCTCCGCCTCTGTGTGGAGTCTGAGTCATGAGAATTCAAACCTAACCCATCCCTGAAGTCATGAATACCCCGCTGGGGGCATCTATTGGAATGTGCTGCTCGAGCTGCGTGTATGTGACCACGGTTCTCAGAGTGAGCATCCATAAGGGCCTGGTGGTTTTGGGCTGCTGGCGGTCTTCATTGTGACCCAGAGTCCATCTGCTGGTTCCTTCCTCTCCGCCTTCTTTTAATGAGAAGCGAAGGTTTTGAAGAAGAAGCCCCGTAACGTCGCTTTAACCCACGCGGCTGGCCGGCTTCTGCAGGGTAACTTCTGCTACATGCAGCTTTGCTTAATTGCACGGCAAACACTGGCTCTGGCTGAATTCCAATTAGTAGCATCTGTCAGTTTTAAGACGAGGTTGTGCAGTCGCGGCCTTACGAACGAGACGGAGGAAGGCAGATTTATTGGAGCTGCTCGGCGAAGTGAATTTAAAAAAGTTATATCCTTCAAGAACAAAAACAGGAGAAGAGAGGAGGACGTGGTTCATCCTGGGCCAGCCTACAGCGATTGGGTCGCTCTGCAGCATCTTCACGCTGATGATGGCACACCTAGCATTAGCATTTAGCCTCAGCTTACAGTGATGTAAACTGAGGCTTACTCTAGGGAGAGACGCTTCTTAAGGTTCGTTCTGACTGAAAGTAAATTGCATCTCTTCCTACAGATCTGCTTCACACTTCCTGCTTTGCTTTGGCGGTGGTGTCCCGCCTCTCAGCGGACTCTGATGCTATTGTAATGTATTTTATTTTCCTGCACCAGTTAAATTGTCTCAAGCTGCAGATGCGTTAGGCACAGTGTGATCACTTAATTAGCCAGATAAATGCTCTGAAAGGCAGCGCATAAAGAGCAGACCTTACGCAACATCTGCTTTGCATCTCAGAACACACAAATGTTCTGTTGGAGCCTCGGCTTGTTAAATTAGCTGCTGTCCAAACGGTCACCGTGGCGGGCTGCCTCCCTTAAACAATTCTCATGATTTAACTAACTAGCAGAAGCACCGCTTCAAAAGGCGGCTGCTGCCTGCATCTTTATCTTTAGGACTTGAGACGGGATCCAGAATCCAAACCAGGAGTTCCTGAGTGTTCTCCTCTGAGGGTGACAGACGGACATGGAGATCCTGCGACGACGCCTCCCTCTCAGTCCGTTCCTGAAGGGGCTTTAAATAAAAAAAATTTGTTCAGGTTTTCCAGCGCTGAAGGGTCGGATTCAGATGGCTTCTTTTGTCTGAAAGTCCAAACACGTTTCATTCCTCCTCTAAATGACAGAAAAACATGGTTCCTTTGTTTTTTGTACATCTTCACACCAGCTGAGTCAGCAACGGCACATTTTCTTACCAGAGATGATCCCGTGACGTTTTGGATGCTTTGGAATCTTTCTGAGCCGAATCACCTTCAGGTCCACTCGGCTTTAATGACCATCCACACCTGAAGATGTTTTTACAACCAGCGTGAGAAATGAGCAAACTGCACTTTCCAGGCATGAATTCAGATTTGTTCAATCCAGCAGTATTTAGTTAATTGCAGAGAGTCAAACAGGTCTGCATTCTTCATGACTGTCTGGTGAACAACTGACGGAAGCACCATCAGCATCAAATCGCCGTGACAACAAGAGAAGGTCAGGCTGCATGTAGGGTCAGCTGAGAGTGCTTCTTCATCACCAGCACACGAGGGGGAGGCCTGCAATTTTCAAGATGTTTTGGACAAAATGAGAAGATTTGTGTAATGTAAATATGAATATACTCTATATTTTACACCAAAGACACATCAATGGGAATAATTCCCCGAACTTGACCTCTGAGCTGCAGCATCTCCACGTTTGTTATGAGGACAGACTGTTTCTGTACAGCCTGGGGGGATAAAAGCTGAATGTTCAGCAGACGCTTTTTAAAACGGTGTCGAGTTCCACGATGCTTTGTGTCCACGAGTCCAGAAAGAGGACAGCTGGGAAGTTTCTCTGATTAGCTGCCTCGCTGTGTGTGTGCGTGTGTGTGTGTGCGTGCGTGCGTGTGTGTTGCTCCTCCCTTCCAGGCAGCTATTGATTAAGCCTGTGGCTGAGAAGCCAGCTATCGCACAGCAACCAATATCACTTTGGATTATGTCATCTTTCCGACTACAGCTTTTCGCTCTGCTACACCTCCACTCCGGGTTCCCTTCACTCAAGTGGACAGATCTTAAGGTGGAAAGAAACTCGCCACACATTAAACCCGCCTGGTGAATCAGTACAATCATTTTTAGTCTCTGCCACTTATGAAGGAATCCAAACTGGAAAGACTTGAAGGACTTTTTGAAAGTCTAAGGTAAATGTAACTTTGGTAAAATGTGAATTCACCTTTCTGACATGGAAAGCAGGAGCTTTCTCCTGGCTCTGGCTCAGAGGCAGACTCGCTGGTTCGTTCACATTGAACTGCTTTTATTTCAGACGGTCACTCGCAGGTCGCAGGGTTAATGTGGTTGTCATTGATTGAGGTGAATACTGGAGTAAATACAAGCTGCTGCATCCCCCACTGCCAGGATGAGTAACACCCACTGGACACACACGCACACACACACCAGTGCCTGTTCTTCTAATGTGAGCCAGTTGTTTCAGATTTTAATCCCAAAGATTGGAGAAAGATTTATCATCCAGGCTTAACTCCTTTAGCCTTGGCTCAGATGGCACACGGCTGAAACAGCACTGGCCGCTGTCATTCCTCCTCCTTCCAACACGCAGCTTCTCAGCAGCTTCATGACGGACTCCACAACATCAAGATTCAAGATACTTTATTATCATTCTGCGAACATAATAAAATTGTGAGAAGGCCCACGGCTTAAGGCACACATCATAACATAATTAAATCAATAACTAAATTCTCTCTATTTAGAGGAACAATATACACAAAGAGAGTGAGAATCACAGGCAATGGTGCAAAATAGCAGCAGCAGCAACAGGGCCGGCATAAAGCGTCCCAGATCCCTACGAGGAAACGACTGCTTTCACAGCCCGGGGGAAGAAGCTGTTCCTGAGCCTCGCTGTGCTGCTTCTTATTGTCCTGAACCGCTTCCCTGATGGGAGCGGGACAAACAGTTTGTGGCCCGGGTGGGTGGGGTCTGTGGCGATGCATCTGGCCCTCCTCTGGACTCTGGAGGTGTAAACAGAGTCCAAATCAGGCAGACGGTGACCCACAAGTGACCCCCTGAGCTGTCCTCACCACCCGGGATAGGTCCTTCCTGTCCTGCGCCGTGCAGCTGCCGTACCACACGGTCGCACTGAGACACAGGATGCTCTCTATCGTGGCCCGGTAAAAGTTTGCAAGCAGCACAGAGGAGAGTCCAGCCCGCTTCAGCTTCCTGAGGAAGAAGAGCCGTTGCTGGGCCTTCTTCACCAGGTGTCTGGTGTTGAGTGTCCAGGAGAGGTCAGAGGAGATGTGGCTGCCCAGGAATTCAGACCAGCCAATCAGCACGGTGGAGTGGGCGTGTTCAGAGGAAGGTAATACCACACCCTGTCAGAAGGCAGCATCGATTCCTCCTCATCTAGCAATCTTTTACTTCACATTTCATCTGATGGGCTTTCTGCAGGAGCCTCATCCCAGGATCAGAAAACAAGCTCCACAAAAACCCATCCAAGACATCACAGTAGAATAAGCTGAATTTATACCAGGATAGTTCCTGACGAAGACCCTAATATCTCCAGCGGTGCTCTGGGTCTCAGGATAGTGAAAAGAGATCCCTGGTTCAGTTCTGGTGTACGCTGACATAATATAACGTTACTTCTGCAGAGTCGTTTGGAGAATATGAATCTGGCTCGCTGTAACACACCAACTCAAAGCCTAGTATGAAGTCATGTTCCCAACGTCTCAAAATCATTTCAAAATTCTGTGCTTATTTAGCTCGGGGAAAGAATCAGCCGGCAATGAAAGTGCATCTTTCACATTTTTACCAGGCTGTCAAAAAATGGATTTAATAGTTGTTAAGTAGATTGAGCTCATTATCCCCGGCTGGAGCTTCAAAGACGGCACAAGGTAGGAGAACTCCTAGTCCTCCAAATTAAGTGGGCACGCATTACGGTGATGTACCCTGGGTCGGAAAATTACAGGAAAATGTCCTTTTAAAATATTCGTCTGTGAAGCAGGTGACCTCTTTGTACTCTGGACAGATTTTGTGAGATCCGTACTGGATGCAGGAGCAGACGAGGAGCTCTCTGTGAGATAAGCAGGAGTCCGTTTCTGTCCGAGGAACAGACGAGAGGCCGAAGCAGCCGCAGCTGCAGCAGGTTTCTGTGCAGGAGGCGGAAAATAAATCGCATCGGAACATGTTAAAAAAAGTTCACATTATGACGCGACCTCGTTCTTAAAGTATTAGAACTCCCTTGTTTTCAGCCGAGATGGTTTCCTCCTTTAATGAGATTGTCTTGAATATTAAAATTAAGCTATGTTAAGAATATAGGCTACTTTCCATCTGCTCACACATGGCAATAATTATGTCCCAGGGGTGGCGCTCGGTGAATGTGTGTGCATGCTGGAAGCACGTATTTAATAAAGTAATGTCAGTTAACTGCAGCGTTTAAAGGCGCTCTGCACAGACCTCCTTATTTTCTTAAAGTTCTAATTCAACCCCGACTGTCTATCAAACAGAGATTCACTTCCTGGTGGGGACTTTGTGTTTACCATGCTAATCTTATGCACAAGTCGCTCTCAACAGCACCTGCAATTACTAGGAATCAATTATACGCCTGCGCTGACACTGCGGCGCGGAAGAGTTCCGAGCTAATTGCTGTCTCCGTAACAGAAAGTTCTCAGTAGTCATAAATGCAGCATTCGACTTCTAACCACAAATATGCAGCCAGTTCCGGCAACACTAGCTCCAACAGCAAAGGCAACTTGGTGCCATTTAGATTCCAGTCGAAATTAAATGTGGGGTGTTTATACACCCCTGCTTCTAACACGAGGATAAAACTGGCCACGCATACTTGATCGCACCTTAATTGGGGGTTGGCAGGAATTTGATATGGCACACACGGTAACGATCTGGGCTCCGTTACACAGACGGCCACCGAGAGAACGGGGGTCTGCTAACGGAGCGCCTTTGGGATGGCAGATGGGTTGTTGTGACGAGCCGTGAATTCGGCCAAGCAGCTGACATTGTGACAACAAGAGACAGAAAATCGTGTGTTTTGATTTGATCCCAGTGATGTGTTAGAACTTTAAAGCCGGCTGCTGCGGTGAGAAACCGATGCACGTCTCCAAACCGGATGGTTTAGATTAGAGTAATAAAGATGGTCATTGGTCAACGGCTTCCAGCTGCAGGCAGCAACTCCCAAAGGTTCTGATCCAGACTCTGCATGTGTGCAAGCTCTCCAGCATCAGCGGAAGAACCGGCTGGTCCACATCTTGGCGTTGGGTTCATGCTAATATTGTCAGGAACACGGTTCAGAATAAATGCTAAAGCTACGACACGCAAAGCTAAATGTGTTGCTAACATGGCGGTGAATTTATTCTGCCTCCTCCGAGAGACAGAAAACATGAATGAAAGAAATGAAAGGAGAATTTGATCATATTTGTCCTTCTCTTTTCTTCTTATTTTTTTTGGGATGCCGTTTTTCAACACACAGACGCTCCGGATATATTAGCTGTTCCAAATGATGGTATAACATGAGTTCCCAAAAGAGCGAAGCCAATCAAAGCCGGATCAATTGGGACCCCAGCTGAGACCGGAATGATTAACATTCCTTCTGAAGGTCTGCACAGACGAGCACGCGAGGGTTCAAATAACTGACAAGAGCGCCGCTGCCTCCTTCATGTGAATGTATGAACGTTGAATATTTTATTGTAAGTTATTTATGTTTTAAACACGCCTGATTCCTTTGGAGATGATGCAGGCCTGCCCGCTTCCAGGATGAAATGACTCCGAGGGGTGTTGAAAGTAGAGAGCACAATTTACTTCATACAATTACATGACGAGATTACAGAGAGGCTAAAAACAACGTAATGCTGGTGTTTCACGATAAAAGGCAGGGTCTCCATTTCCATTTCGGTCTCACATGTACAAATTACCTGAACTCATTCTCCAGAGCATCAAAACACAACTCGAGCTAAAACCTTTGAAGATCCATCTTCAAATGGCGCTTGGATCCAGCCTACGTCCCTCAGATGCTGCATCCAGACCGTCGGATGCTTTGAAAAGGTGTCGCCGTGGACGACACAAAAGTTAGTGCACGTTTCCACGCAGTGACCATGGCTCAGAAGTAAACTCGCGTCCAACGGTGTCATCCTCAGACGATGCTGATTGGACCACAGGGCATCAGTGAGGTTCGGACATTGATCTTCGGACACCGCTGACTGATCTTTGTGGTTAGGCCTCTTGTTCTCTGCTTAAAAGGTCTGTCAGACTAAAGGCCACAGAGGACAGCCAATCACAGCGCTCATTTAATGCGCCATTACCAGCCGTCTCCTGGGACTTTCATTACTGCTGTCTGGATAACAAACCACAATTGGCATATCCTCACAACCAGTTGCAGTAACAGCTGATGGAGCTAGCTCTGCATCGGCTAGCTGGTAGCATCGCTGCAGTAACAGCTGATGGAGCTAGCTCTGCATCGGCTAGCTGGTAGCATCGCTGCAGTAACAGCTGATGGAGCTAGCTCTGCATCGGCTAGCTGGTAGCATTGCTGTATTGCATGCATCCAGTTGTGAGCTGAATCAGAGTCAGATGAGCCGATCACACACAACAAACAACAAGGAGGTCCGTGGCGGGGCAGTGCTGCTACGCCTACAGCAGCTGAGGGACAGGATCTCAGCTGCGTTGCTATTTTCTAAGGATACATCAGGGTTAAAGTTGGCAAAGTCCACTTCAGCCCCTCTGGGCCGCTGCGCCTGATCTAATATTTCTTTATGCGTGATGAAGTCTTTAGTCCCCCAAATTTTCCATCTCTCTCTTTTCTCTGTAAGTCTTATTATTCCGGGGGGAGCGGAGCTGTTCCAATTACTCCACTTCCAATTACTGGCGCTCCCACTAGCTAGGTTAGCGTAGCCCACCCTCACTGCCGCCCTATGACCAGACACAGTCTCTGCAGGGCACAGTGTGAGTCTGTCGCTCTCATTCCCTGCTCTCATCACACACTTAACTTTCGTTCGTACTTTGTGCTGTTAGCTATCGTATCTCTCTCCTCATTGGAGTGATCCTCTTTAGACTGCAGCGGAGCGTTGCTATAATGGAACATATTCCTGCACATGTGCATGTCTTTGTGTCTACCTACATTGATCTGTGTGGGTCTTTATGCCCGCTGCCGGCGTGTGTGCGTTCAAGAGGATCTGACATATTGCAGGAATAGCAGCTTTCTTTTCCCTCTGCGTGTGTGATGCGGCGATACAGGCCGTATGCTTCCCCTCAGCGATCAAATCAAATAGTGAATCTCATTCAGGAACGACAGCGCCAACTGACAGGTGCCGTCAGCGCTGCGTGCACAGACGCACAAAGACACAACTGCGATTTATCTGTCACGGCGAACCACAACAGCATGGCGGAGAGCTAGAAATTGGCTTGTCTTGCAATCTGCATTCCACCATGTGTACATTCATGTGCATAAAAGAGAGGAAAGGGGCCGGCTCGACTTATCGGGGGACGTCGGCGATCTGCAGCAGCGGCGTGGAGGCATTGGTTTCCTGTTTCTGGCTGCACTGGATATGACCTTGTTGAAGGGAAGCTCGGAGCCTGATTAGAAACCCATAGTAGCACTCTGCTGGTATGAACACACACAGACGCACACAGTGTGTTCTGTAGTAGTCGTGTTGAACAAAGTTCCACTCTGGTTCTGAAGTTTCTCTGTGAAAGCAATCATCTATCGAGGCAACGTGCAAATGTCTTGTAAAAATAACACCGACTCTCCAAAATGCCATCGGCAGCGCTGCAGCTTTTATTGGAGGATGTACCAACGTTGTGAGTCTGTTGTTCAGACGACACTTGAGTCTGAGGTGGGATTTTCTTGCTCTTTGATTTAGAATGTTGAAGTTGATCATGGAAGGAGTGCAGGCTGATCCACGTGCTGCGTTCCTATCATTAAAGCCGCACCTGATCACTGGAACTGTTTGCATGAAGCCCAGAACTGTGGGCAGGAATGTTTAAATGTCTGCTTCAAGGTGAAGAGATGGTTTTCATCTCCGCGTTACAGCCTGCTCAGCTGAACCTTTGTGCTCTCTTCATTTTTAAAGCACTGCAGCGTATTCTTCCCTCGGAGCTCTTATCTGGAGATAACAGCTATCGTCTATAGTCGACTCCCATTTAGAGATTTTTAAATACAGAAAACAAGCAAGGAGCGTAGAGACGCACAAAAATCTGTTTCAATATGCCCCTTTTAACTCTCCCACTCTGTAGCAGGGTAACTCAGGGAGGCATTGATTGATCTGCGTGTGGGGGGGGGGGGGGGGGATTTTAAACAAGTGAAGCAGTCGGCTGACTGAATTTTCTCCACTTCAGGCCCTTTGCTTCCAGCAGCTTCCCGTTTCTGGGATTGGTCGGCTCATGTTCTTCTGTTAACTCCGGTCGGCTTCTATTTGGCCTCCAGCTAAATAAAACCGCTCTTCTCCCCGGGTCTCTGGTCTACAGGTGACGATGATTGAGTTGCTGCTTTCATCCTCCCACTGTCTGGTAAGCAGCACCTCTGCTCTTTGGCATGTAAATGAGAGGCTGCACAACTTTTAATTCAAGTCTCATCCCATTTGGGATGTACTTTCCAATCCTCTTTTATCCCTAAACTGAAAACTGAAATTACTGAGAGTTCCTGAGGGTGAAATTGTCTTGTTGACCCTGTTACAAACTAATTTAGCATCTCTTTCTCATTTTGACAGACAATAAACACTTGTGACTAGTAGAAGGTTCCACATCTCTACACCAAAAAAAAAGTCCTTCCTTATCAAGAGGCAGGAAAAACTTATATTTTCAATTCAACTTTTACGATTGCAGCTGACATTTAAAATACTAAAAATATACCTATTTAATTATTGGGATGCTGTCATGTGTGAAATATGGACCAATCACAGCAGGCGATCTAGGCCATTGGCCCAGGCCTGTGAAGGTGTGTCACGGTACAGAAGCTGCTGAACAACAAATGATGACGGTATTTTGGGTTATAGTTAATTAACTAATTCGCTGTTCCGGCGCAGCAGGCTCATGTTTTAATTACTTTCAGAAAGTTAGAACGGAATCCTAGGTCATGTGTTGCTCCTCATCATCATCATGTGCCTCCGGCACCGTCTCCACATGCTAGCGACAATAAAGCTAACTCCAGTCTGAGATCCACGCAGGATGTGAGCTCCGTCAGCGGGACAGAGGGAGCTCCTACCAATGGACTACACCTCCTGTCTGATGCGAATGACAGTTCAGCTCCTGGAGTTTTTCTTTTCATCTCCTCCTCTGCTACAGAAGCTTCCTCAGAGTCAACAGTCGAGATAACAGTCAAGGCAGGAAATAGAAAGCGTCTGCCTGCTTGAGTAAACGTGGCAGGAAAGGAATAAGACCTAAGACGTCTGTAAAGATCCACCCAAAGCTTACATTAAATAGAATAAGGTCATCGCACTGTGGAAACTCCTCAGCTGCTCCCACCATGACTCTGTCGCCTGATCATTGTTCAGGATCTCAGGTTTCTGGAGGAGTGAGTGACGTTTGAGTCTTTTATTCCTCACATCACAATCTGAGTGTGCCACACCGAGTCGCCCTCATTTTGTGGCACAAGGTTTTTGTTCATTTGTGGCGCTGAGACTAAGAACACGTGCTGCATGCAGAGCCGCAGGACGACAGACTTTTCACACCTCCTCCAAATGAGACTTTTTGTTAAGGTTACAAAGACGCTTTCATTAGATGCACTTGGGCAACGTGTCGTGTTACCGAGTCCCTGAGTTGTCAGACAAGGCTTACCAGAGCTGAGTGTTTCATCTCATTAGTGAGTTATAATTGTATTGGTGTTATTTTAATTAGGTTTTATTATTTGTTCAGGATTCCATCTCGTTGGAGTAGTTTACAAGCTCCTTTGCCACGGCTCACGCTTAAAACTGACCCTAAGCTGAAACCAGCTTGTGCCTGTTTACTGTAGGGTTTTACCAAACCCTCTTCCGGTTCTTGTTCTCCGTTGTGGGTGCGTAATCAATGAGGAGAATGTGGGTTAAGATTAAGACATTTATATAATTAACAGATCAGTACAGTTAGTTCGGATTTATCAGCGCTGAGATTCCAACACAGCTCTCGTGCCCGCGCTTGGTTGGAATGAAGATGCTTCCTGCTTCGTCCTCACGTCATTCTGTCCCCTGAAGGCGGGACTTTGCCCCAGCCAACCTAAGCCCATGTTTATCTGTGTTGTGTGTGACGTCAACAAATGAGACGTTCATGGAAATCGGTCAAACCTGTACCAAATTAAATGTTGTGCGTTCCTAGTGGTGTCGGCGTGTAATTACGTTGTGGAATTCCATTTAATATGGAAATTCCCTACATTACGCAGGTTTGTCCACGCAAACTGATTCTGATCAATACCCGATCGACCGACAAACTCAACCAGCCGGGATCCGCAGGAATAAATAATCAATATTCACAGAAAAGCCAGATTTATCATAAAAGTTCAGCTTTCAGACTTTCTGGCAGCATCACTCAGCCAATCAGCTTCAAGTTGAGCGAGTGGCAGAGAAAGAGTCACTCCGGGGGGGGGGGGGGGGGGGGGGGGCATGGAGGGAAGACAGGCTTCCCCCGTCACCGGCAGTCGGCTTCTGTAGAGCAGAAATCCTGCTATCTGTGTCATACATACTGTACTGCTAGCACACACACACACGCACACACACAGTTCACCAGCACGCTCCGCACAGACGGACATGACACCTGTGCTGTCCTCCACCCCTCTGAGCCCCATCTGTCCCGCTGCTCCTTCACTTCAAGTGTGAATAAACACTGCTGTCACGCCGACAGACACAAACAAAGAAATACACATCAGAAAATGAGCATATTGATGCGTGAGCAAACAAAGAAACACACACCCCACGTGAGCACACACACGCACACACCGCCAGCAGCTACGCCTTTCTGATCTGTTCAGGTTCTATGTTATTTTGGGACTCATTGTTAATCAGCACCTTTGTGTTTTCCCATTATCCCCTTCCTCCCTTTGTCTTCCCTTGCGTTGGGTCATCCTCACTCCTCAACCATTCTACCTCTTTTCATAGGAGTCACTGGTTCCTTCTTCAGAAGCTTCTTTCTATTGGGCTGGCTATCTTAGCGTAACGGCTCCCCTTCTTTCTTTAGCATCTCTCCCCCCTGTCTTCTTCTCTAAACTATTAATATAATGTCGCGCCTCGTTTCTCTTTACATGCTGTTTTCCTCCTTCGCTCTCGGTGCACTGTAGTCACCCTTCCAGGGTTCCTCTCCTCTTCCTCCAAGCCTTCCACTCCCGTCTCATGTTTCTTTCATCTTTACCATTAATCCTCTTCCTAAACTTCCCATCAGGCCCTTCTTCCCTCCCGTTCTTGTATACATTCCCTCCTTTTGGACCACCGTTCTCTCCCGTCTCCTCCAGCAGCAGAGATCAGTTCAGCACCATAGACAGCTCCTCACACAGAAGACAAAGAGCTGCAGTGCCCCCTGTCGGCCGGCCTCAGCACTGCAGGACTGGATATTGTGGGAGGAAAATATTGTTTTATTCATAATCCAGGACAAATAACTTGCATGTGCGTGAGCATATGTCAGTGTGGCTGGAATATAAGAGCAGCGAGCTGGTTATGAGCCTGCACACACAAACGTCGGCTCAGGGGGAGCAAGATTTAACTCTGAACGCCGCGTAGAGGAGATTCTGCAGGGAGATCTATGAGAGAGGTTAGCCTGGCAGCTCTTGGGGTAATGGCAACCATATATTTTCCTGTAGTTTCATTCCACTACATGTCGTGTCTCATAGATGCAGTGCAACTGCAAGGCAGTTGAGCCAAAATGGGGATCTCAAGTCTCATTCCGTTCATGGCAGCCAAAGGCAGGAAACAATAGCATCTGCTCTCCTCTGAGACAGGGAATTTAATCACAAGCACAGCCAAGGTAAGATTTGAATGTAAAGTAGATGTGTGTGTGTGCGCGCGTGTGTAGGTGTGTGTGTGCGTGTGTGTGCGCACGCGTGTAGGTGTGTGTTTGTGTTTGTTACATCGTGGGTGTGTGTGTATGCGTGTGTGTGTGTGTGTGTGTGTGTGTGTGTGTGTAGGTGTGCGTGTGCGTGTGTGTGTGTGTGTGTTTACAACCATCACTGAAACCGAAAAGTTCAACATTCAATCCACAAAACACACATTTGTCTGCACAAACACACACGTGGCGCGTATCCACTGTGCGGATTACCGGTGATCCATGACTGGGCTCACACCGGGTTCTTCTGGTGTGTGTCTCTGGTCATTTCCCACCAGGGTGTGTGTTTCTGTCTGTGTTGATGGTCTGAGGGAAGAAAAGAAGTGACTGAAAGAGGACAGGAAAGAGGAATGAGAGCAGGGCGGCAGCAAAGAGGTAGAAGGGATGCTGTCTGTCTTCTGCTCCCGCCCACACGCAGCAGCACAATAACCACAGGCAGGTGATGTCCCTGCTTCAGACGAGCCCTCCTCCTCAGGGCTTTGGTGTCCTCAGCCCCCGCGGCCATAGACATAAACAACTTCTACCGTTGTAGCTCAAATTACATCACTTCCTGTTCTGAACCTGTTGGGCGGTTCAGTTCTACGGTATCTGAACTTCCCACCGGCTCCTCCTCCCTCCTCAGGCTAATCAAACAAATTGATTTTAATTACAATCTCATGTAAAGTACATTTTAAGCTGTAGGTATTCTAAACCTGGATCGATCAAACGCTAATCGAGTTTTAAGTGACTCCACAAAATGAAAACCAGGGGAGTCTTGAAGATGAAGAAAACAAATGTGTTCGGCACTGCAAGCGGAAGCGTGGATGATTAAATGCGACCGCACAGCCGCCGAGACGCGAGTCCATCCTGTCATCGTGAAAATCAATGAAACAAAGCAAACAAAATGGATATCACAGGGTACTATCACTCTGGTGTGTAATAGAATAAAAGAGTTTAGAATGAATTAGAGAACACCAAATGATAACAGAGATCAGAGAGTAAATGCGTGAGCACGCACACACACACACCCCCACACACACAGCCCCGCATAACCAAGCGTACATAAATAGACAAACAGATGAATTCCAGAGAAACACACATTTCATCAGCCAGAAATATGCAACAAACTGTTCAGAGAGCCGGAAGCACGGTGCCGGAGCGGATGTTTGTTGGACCAGAACCAGATCTGGGTGGTGGATGGTCTTGGATCTGGACCGGGTCTGAACCCCAATGTGAAGCGGCTGCAGCAGCGACCCCTTTAGCCACCCCATGATAATGTTTTCTGATGCTAGCTCTGTATCATTAGTGTGATGTCCTACCAGGGTGTGTGTGTGTGTGCTCTTCACGAGGTACAGGCTGAAATCTTTCAATCAATCAGGGATCTTTTTTTATAGGTAAAGCTAAAATGATCCCGGTACTTAAGTTAACTGTTTTTTATGCAGCTGAGGTTAAATTGGTACGAGCGTTCTTCCATTCCTTCAGGAGCTCCGTTAGAGGAGCCTCCAACCAGCAGGAGAAAGATAAAGTGTGTAGGAATCCATTCACCGCCTTAAAGCCGACTGACACAGCTGTGCACAGCGAGGCCGACGCACGCCGTGCCGGCCGGTCACACAGCCCTGACCAGCGGGCTCGCCATCACAGCTTGACCCCCCTTCACTTCCCTCTGATCACCAGCGGCTTCCACCCTCGCTCCTTCCCTCCAGCGCTGCACACTCCAGTAATTCTCCCTTCTTTCTCTCCTCCCGCTGGCTGGCTTTCACCTTTTGTTACCGCGGGCCGCCCTCTCGTGTCATTCGCACCACACTCTCCTCTCACTTCCCTCTCGCACACATTAGCATATAAAACGCCTCTCCTGCTCTCAGGCTTAAGTGCTTTGTCACTTAATCAGTGTGATGCTAGTCGTTAGCTGCTCATTCACTCTGTTGATTAGCACGCCTCTCCCCTCTCACTCTGTTTGCCGGTTTACTTGCTCATTCATTTACTCACTCACGCTCTCGTTTACCTACTTGTTTAGTTGGTTTAATAAAGTTTTGTTTGTTTCTGTCATGAAGTGACTTTTGGTTAAACTCTCTCATCCAAGCCGTTGGGGGGGGTGGAAGGATTCTGTTGGGCTTCAGTCAGATTTGTTGCTTCATAGATGAGTGGAATTAAATTGGAATAACACGCGCATGACACCCGAACGTATGCATGCTTTCACCTTTACAGCATCCTTCACCCTTCATTTGTAATTAATCACAGAGGAGATGAATTATTTCCACCTCCTTTCTCCTGCTTGTCCATCAGCGTCCCATAAACCCATGGAATTTGGAGATCTTACGTTTGTTCTGGCTGAATTCCTTGTCGAGAGAGAATAAAGGAAAAAGCATGAGCAGCAAAGGCTGAGAGATGAGAGCTGCTAGTTGAAGGCTGAGTCACTGACTGGCATACTGGGAGAATGAGTGTTCAATAAATGATTCAGTTTAGGGCAAAGAGCAAATCAGTGATTGATAGAAAAACTGTTGGACAAAACAAGCATTAAAACCCATCGTATGAAAGTGAGTGTGTAATGAATGAGAGTGAAGCCGCAAAGCTAGCAGCAGCTTTATGCAGCGTCGGCCTGTGACCCCGTGGGTGCCGTTCACATCTATTCAGTCCATTGATTTTTAATGCTGGCCTCTCCAGGGTTGGGAATAAAAGCATAAATATTCATTCAGTTTGGAGACACTTCATTTTAACCTGGTTTGACACCGTACGATGCGAAAAATGTGTCTTTAACATGCTAACGGTTAAACTGTTAGTGTCACAGATGATGGTCGACGGTGCTGCGTGTAATTCAGCATGAAAAGCATGAAAAAAAGACAAAAGAGCGATTAATAAAGGTACAACAAATGTAAATGGTGTTCTAAGCCCCGTCTGTTCTAAACACGCTTCATGACGGGACTTCATCCAGCAGCTAAAGCAACTCATTTATCTATTTGTTTAACAATAGACCCAACACAACGGTCCGTTTCAAGGCTGTGGCAGGGATGCGTTGCATGAACAACAAACCAGGTGAGGCAGAGCAGCAGACGGCGTGCTCACCCGAGGAGACGGGCACGCTTTTCATCACTTCTTTCTTCCTCATTGTTTCCATGCACGTCTGTTGTGCTGACCTTTAATTGTAGCTGCACTGCCCCATGTCCCCTGAATCACTTCATTTTGTATTCATTATTTTCTATTGTTGATGGTAGTTTCATGTATTTTCATCCCTCACCGTAACCATGACGATAACTCAATCATAATGCGATCGTTGTTTGCGTCCATATCTCTATTTCAAGAGGTTTCAGGGACAAATTTACCAAAATGTCCTTTCAGCTGTTCTCAAAAGTTGACCATGCCTTCTGCTTGTATACGTCCTTTCCTGCACAGCTTTGTGTCCTCGTCTTCGTCTCAGGCCTCTTCAGAACAGACGCCATAAACCCTTACACAAAGCAGGTGTGTCTGTGTTCTGGACCGGTCCAGGCGACACCCCGGACCACTCCGGTTCCATCAGCATCCCGAGCATCCCGAGCATCCCGTCCGTCCTCACAGCTGCGTCACTCTCAGAACGCCGCCGAGCCGTTAGGACGGATCCACTCGTCACACACCTGTCATCATGTCAGGTGTTAAACTGCTGCTGCTGGAGTTTAAATCATTTCGACCTGCAAAACAAACCGAGCTTTTGTTGTTCGGAGCACCGCAACCAGATTCTCTGCATCAAGACAAGATAAAGCCTCAATAATTCAGGAATATTAATATTTTATGTCTGTGATTCAAAGTATATATTAAATGTGGCAGCACTATTAAAATAAAATACACACTTGTATTTGGGATTAAAACACCCATTTTAATTTCTCTTCCCTCGAGGTAAACGTGGATTCTTTGTGTGATTTCTTTTAGCTCACAAACATCTTTTCAGCGGCACAGAACATTTTTGTGTCGTTATAAATAAATGAGTGTCTCTGCTGTTAATAGACTGAAGGGAAAAGTGAAGTAGTACACATCATTATTACAGCAAGCAGTGTACACACACGGGAACGCACACACACATGCTCATAAATCACCAAAGTTCATAGAACATACAACAAAAAAGGAGAGGAGAAAGAGGAGGTGGAGGAAAAGTGGGAGGAAGAAGAGAGAAGACTGAAGTATGGATGAGAAGAAAAAGAATAAGAGGTGAAAGAAATAAGAGGATTTCTCCCATCCCTGCATGTGTCTGAGCTGCGGTGTCAATGAGCAGGTGAAGCAGGTGAAGCTTTACCTGCTTCAGGTGTCACGGACCTGGAAACCCGCGTGGACAGCTGCACAGTACCCGAGAGAGAGTCAACGTTTGATTTGAATAGTAAAGTAGGAGGCTATCAAATATTTACCTATCAGAAATGTACACGTTAAATAAGAGCAACATTCCCGCTTTTAAAAGTGAAGTACAGGAAGTTCAGATGAGGTAAGAAAACTGAAAAAAGGTGCGGCCACTGCGGACAAACCGCTGCTGCAGGAGGGGACAGCGAGAAGAAGCGAGACTGTCCACCAGCCTCTCAGCGCCGTGTGAGAGACACAAGATTAGAGCGTAGCAAGGAGCTGAAATGTCAGGCCTGGCAAGAACGTGCTCAGATCGAGATTCACAGCCAATCGTTTAATCACTGAGTCGAGCAACGGCCAGGGTGTGTACATACAAGTGTGAGTGTGTGCGTCCTGTGAAGTGAGGGGTACCTTTAACGGAGCCCCACATCCATCTTATCGCCGCTCTAAATTTAAATGAGACATTTTCCCTTCTTGCCTCGAGGCAATGAGGCATATTAATAAGATGAGAAAATATGCTGAAAGGTTAGACAACTTCTTCCTATCAGATTGTGTGTGCCTTGTGTGTCCTGGGTGGGTGTGTGCGTGGAGGTGAAGCAGTAGCACGTCAGGGATTACACCAGGAGAGGATGCTAATCTAGCGCTGCGTGCTTCCTTTCTGCAGTCGGCCTCCCTTAAAAATGGTTTTACCGTTTTTAAAAATGCCAGTCATCCAATCGGGTCCCTTCCTCCTGCTCAGTCTCCAGTCTCTCCCACACCTCCCTCGTCTCTTTTCATTACATTGCGTCTCTTCCTTCCTGGTCTCTTTGTCTCTGTCCCGCTGCTTCTCTCCGTCCTTATCGGAGGGTGACAGAATGGTTTCGCAGTACAGCTCAGAGTCGCTCTGCAAAAGGCCATGAGAGACTCATTCCCTTTTTAGAGGGAGCTTGTCATTCCTTAATCTCTTTTAATTCTCTCAGTTTTTCCTTTGCAGGTGGAACCGGCGCCGTTGGAAGGTGGCAGGGTTCTCTGATGTTGTTGTTATTTTAACAGATCTCGTTATCACCTTGGCTCGCTCCACGGGTGCCGTACTTGCCAACGTCTCCCATGCCTGATTAAAGCTCCTACGTGGAAGGTGCTGTGACTTCTAGAATAACGGCGAGTTGGCCTCATGTGCCTGCAGATGGTTGCTTGAATGTGTTGCCTGATGTGTGTATTTCTGTGTCTGGCATTAATACTCATCAAAGGCCACTCTACGTGTTCGTTCAGCAGGACGTCATGTTCAGCCGCTTTTCACGTTTTTCAGGGACCTCTTCGAGCAGTATTGATTTTTGCCGACATCACTAGAACACGCTCAAAGCATGTAGCAGGATATAAAGCATGTGACATTGTTGTAGTGTCCTATGTAATACTGCTCTGGTCCATGTTATGGTCCAGCAGACATGAACCCAGTCCCTCCAGGAGTCCACAGCCCTTCAGGGGATGGCTGCAATCCATGTTCCATGTTTTATGTGGGCTGTTTTCATCCTCGGTGGATCCTGAAGAACATCCCTCTGCAAGCATACATTAACCCTAAACCCTCGTTACACGCTGCAGCAAAGACGCTGTACAGATTAAACACATTCTAAAGACAGACTGGAACATCATCGAGAAGGATGCTTCAGGTGGGCCCGACCGTAGAGGAAAAACGGGTCAGGCCTCAGGAGTTACTGATGCTTGGCTTCATCCACACCGGTGTGTTAGGCAGCAAACCTCGGAAACTATGACCCGGCTTGAGTACCAGCCTGCGCTGCGTGGGCCTCCCGAACAGCAGGGTCCGGGACGAGACGAGCCCCACTGACGATGCTGTTCTTTGTCTCTTGTCATGTATCTCCTAATGTTGGGTTATCCTTCTTGGAAACATCGAGAAGAGCAGATGGATTGTCTTTCTACGTGACGTCCCTGGAGGCCACAGAGGGAACGAATCAGAGGCTCACTGCTGCTCCTAGAGGCTGTAGAAAGTAATGCACACGAATGCAACTAGGATGACTGTTCCCTGGAGCATCTACTCTCTCTAGCCCATTATATATTAGTATTACATATGTATTATATATATATAATCAAGCCCTTTTCACCTTTCAAACCCCCTTGAGTGTCTGGACCTGCATGTTTTGCCACTATCAGTCAGAGGATTTCACCTTCTTAAATTTTCACCTGTTTTTGAGTCCTACCCTGGGAGCAACATGACGCCGGTTCCTCTATCCTCCTCTACTGTTTGTTGCGGGGGATGAATATGTGTATTTCACTTGTAGAGCATTGCATTAAGGAACAAATGACAAGCTGTGGGAGGAGATGCGAGAGGAGGAAGGAAGGAGAAAGAAAAAAGGAGTTCCTGCTAAGTGGAACTCCCATGCCGGAGACTCTGAAGTCTCTGAATAATGTGCCTCCACTTCCTCGCTTCTCAATTCTTTTCTAAACTGACACATTTGAATCATTTATTCTCTGCCACGTTTTAAATAAATCTCTCTTTCTCCATCATTTGACAGAATATCGAATCTGAACGCGGTTCTGTGCCGGCAGCCTTTTAGACTTTAATGATGAGGCTGACTGTTATGTTATTCTGCGTTTTAAAGGTGTTCATCTTACAGGTGGTCTTTATTTGGGTTCGTCCTGTTTCAGAGTGGACATAACGGTTTTCGCTCGGTTAACGGTTTGCTGCCTTTGACTTCTCCACACACAGCGCTTTCTGGGTGCGAGGGGCAGCAGCACGGGGTGCGGGTAGCGCGTGGTGTGATGGAGCTTTTTACTTTTTATGGTGGGGAGATAATATGAAAGCCATTGAATACAAAGTGAGACACACAGGGAGGCAGAGAGAGGGATTAAATGTTGTTGACAGATGATGCGTGTGATGTGTGAGGCTGCCCCCGCCCCCGCTCCCCGGTTAGAAAGAAAGAAAAGAACCTGTCTAGAAACCAAAGCGAAGAAACATATCTAAATGAAGAGGATTTCACAGTCCCAGCAGTTAACCAGAACATCATCATCCTTTTCTTTCCATCATTCATCCGGCTCTACAGCGTTCCCCTGATGCGGCTCGTTGAGTCCAGGCAGCTTCCCCTCCCTCGCCGCCTCCCCTTTAATGGAACGTAAAGGTGTTCCGGCTCATTCCGTTCCGAATGCAGTAACGCTCCAAATGCAGCTTGTTATTCCATCGTGTGTGTCCGTGGTTGAGTGATTCCCAAGATGTCCCAGCAGAGCTTTATATTCGAGAACAGAACAATCAGGTTTTTACTGCCTGAGCCACAAAGGCAGGGCCTGATTGGAGGTCTCTCAAACACACCTGCAGGTGACCCGACACACTCTGAACTACACCATCAGCCCTGTGCAGCTAAAGATGCCTTCATCCATATCAGCAGGAAGGAGAAAACAGATCAAAATAGATTTAACTCCTTTAGAAACATCCTGAGAAACACACATTTGTGTTGAACGTCCAGTTATTTATTTATTATAAAGGTGCAATAATCTCACTTTGGGGCCGACTTGGTCAAGATGCTGACAGAATAACGGTTTGAAGCAGAGCGATGCTTTGCACCGTTAGCAAACAGGCTAACACGGCACTTAATTGGAAGCAGTTAAGGAGGGTGAAGGAGACGTCTCATCGGGGGATGATTAAAGTGCAGCATTCGACCAGGCAGAACCAGAAGGTCACTTCTGAGTCTCTGCTCCTTGTTTCCTGTTGCTTGATAGGCAAAGTAATGAGAAACTGGGGAAACAGAGAAGATTGGATGTGAATCAAGAAGGTTATTTGTGGTTACTTACCAAACTTACACTCAGGACCTTGTAATTATATGGTTTGTTTGTTCAGACAAACAAAGGAAAGAGATTCTTCTGTTAGAGGGACGCGTTTGTAAATTACCTGAAAGCAGTTGTAGCAAAATGGTCCACCTGTCAAAGGGTCCACCGGTTAGAGAGTATACCTGTTAGGGGGTCCACTTGCCAGAGGGTCCACCTGTTAGAGAGTATACCTGTCAAAGGGTCCACCTGTTAGAGAGTATACTTGTTAGAGGGTCCACCTGTCAGAGAGTCTACCTGTCAGAGGTTCCACCTGTCAAAGGGTCCACCTGTTAGAGAGTATACTTGTTAGAGGGTCCACCTGTCAGAGAGTCTACCTGCCAGAGGGTCCACATATCAAAGGGTCTACCTGTCAGAGGTTCCACCTGTTAGAGTTTCCACCTGTCAGAGTCCACCTGTTAGAGGTTCCACCTCTCAGAGAGTCTACCTGTTAGAGGGTTCACCTGTTAGAGGGTCCACATGTCAGCCCTCCAGTCTACATTTTTCAAAGCGTTGTCAGGCAGGAGACCGGGGCCCACCTGGTAGTCACCTGGTAGTCACCTGGTAGTCACCTGAGGCTTTCAAAGGTGATCGAAGCAAAAAAGGAGTATGCGATGCCCACATGAGTGGAAGTGGGTAAGGAGATGTGGGAAATGGGATCACATTAGGACTACTTGACAGATATTTCTAGTTGGCTGTGGACAGATCTGGATCGTGTTCACTGTTTGCTTGCCCCATTTATAATATAATTATAATAATTCTGACGGGGGGGGGGGGGGGGGGGCAGACGAATGAGTGTGGCCCCACTGGAGTGTAAGTAGAAAGGTCAACCCCAGTGGGTGTTTGTATGAAGTGTGAGCGTTCATGTTGTGAAGCCCTCTGGGTGCTTGATGACACCAAAAAGGCCCCGGGACATTTCCTATTGTAGAGCGAACACCCATTGAGTTAAAAGCTTATTCTGCTTGTTTCATAAAAATACAATATGACTGTAAATCCATTCTGTAATTCATAATAATTGTAGCCTCCTTTCGCTTTATTTCTATCCACTCCTATTTTGTTGCCTCATTAATAAATCATGTAATTGCTTTATAAGTGCATTATAATTACAGAGCAGTCACTTTAATTTCAGTTTGATTTTAAAACACAAAAAACAAACTTCCAACAGTACTAATATTCAATATATTCAAAACATTATGGGTTTTTTTGTGTAGTTTTCAGTTGACAAAGTAGCTTCTGCTAAAAAACACAAAACTAAAAGTTTTTTGTGTGTGTTGTTGATGGATTCAAGGCCAGAGCAGAGCTCAAGGTGAATCTGATGCTATGAAAGGTTTGTTCACAAATCCAATGTGTAAATACTGGAATAAAGGTTTGACTTCTCCAATTCAGCATTAATATGCATTTGGGGTATTGGGAGTGAAACAATCTTTTTGCCAGCCTGCCAAAACACAGAGAATGATCTCCTCTAACAGAGTTTATATAATATTCCCACTGCTTACAGTTGAATTTGTGGACGTAGAGAAGCTGCGTTCCTGTGTGTTCTTCTCTTCTTCTTCTTCTGTCCTCTTCCACAAGCAGAGTCTGGGGGAAGATGAAAGGATGACTTTTGCTCGTTGATATAAATAAACCGAGAGAGAGGGATGAGGCGAGGCCGTGTAGGAGGGAAGATGTCCTTGGGGCAAAAGAAGGAGTAGGAGAGAGGGATGAGGTGACCACAGGGAGGAGGTGGAGGTGGAGGGCGAGAGCGAGAGCGGGGTGTGGAGAGAATGGAGAGAGAAGAGAGACAACACAAAGGGAGTAAACAGAGGGAGGAGGAAAGAGAGCAGAGCAGAGGGAGAAAGAAGTTGTGGATAGAAACGCTGCACCAACTTTCATCCAGTGGTGCACCAGAGGAAGTCTGTAGGCACTGAGAGTGCAAACACGTGCAATTAGTTCACGCCGACACACTCATCTTTACGTTTCTAATGAACAAACAGAATGACAGAGGTCAGCTTCCCACTGAAACTGACCCATGGCGCCACCTACTGTTTCGGAGGGCTGAGTACATAGCATAATTGCTGGATCACAGGGTGTGTGTGTGTGTGTGTGTGTGTGTGCTGGACTGGGCCTGCGTGCCTTTAAGTGTTCTGTTATGTTTACTCTCCACTTGAGCTTCTTACAAAACGTTTATACGAGGCGCCAGTTAACCTTTCTCTCTCTGAAGTCATTTTATTACCAGAGGTGATCTAGTTCCACACTTCCCACGGGAAGATTTCATCACCCCTCTGTTTTCCTCCTCTCCTGCTTCTCCTTTCTTCTCCCCCATCCGTCTCCCTCTTCTTCTCTCATTAGTTATACGGAGGAGGAAGGGTAGAACAAAAGATGAACAAAAGATCATTCAATGTCACCTGACTTTTAGGACTGACACAAGGTGAGGGGTGCATCCGAAATGAGAACAGGGAGCAGAGGGTGACGAGGGAAACGCGCAGGGCTGAGAGTTGTGGCTCGAGGGAAGGGTTGGGGAGGATTTTAACGCTTGAAGCGCTCCGGACCAGGCTGCCAGCGATGGCTGTATCCACAAGACAAAAGACACACACCTGCCGTTGCTGCTGGGCGGGGATCAGGTTTGATCGGCTCTATGCAGACAGCCGAGGAGAAGCGTGTCACTTAACTGGCTTTTTATTTAAATAGATCTCTGAAGATGTCTAACTGCGTCAGGTTTTACACAACAATCAGGATCCAGATGATGATCTGTATCACCATCATAATCTAGTGGGTTGTCCTATGCCAGGCGAGATAGATTCCTGCCCCCACAACAAACAAATCAGCGTTGACAAAAAAAAAACACGGTGAAAAACTGACTCAGATGCTGCAGCTTAATCGATATTTCATCAACGACACCCCCAAGATAGTCAGAGCGACTTGATCCACAGCCTTCTGCAGAGCTATGACAGCACTGTATTTACTACCTGGAAGCCCTCTGCCCCGCCTACCAACTGGGAGGGGCGACACCCATCACACTAATTTGTCCGACAGGTTTTGGATGGGATTTGATCCACTGAGAGTCAGTCGCTCACCTTCACAGTCTGCCTTCCTCTAATTCACACTTCACAAACAATCACTTTTCATTTTCTCATCAATGCTGTTAGACTCCGCCTCCCTCCATGTACTCCCATTAGGTGGCTGTGTTTTAATTTGCAGCAGTAAATGAGCGATTAGCTGGCTCTGGCCGTAACGCTGGAGACGAGCAGCTGTGGAGGTTCAACGTTTGGGTTGGGGGCTTCCTGCCCACGTCGGCCTCCTCACAGAAACCCTGACAGCGATGACAGTCAGCTGACTTCTCCTCTGGCTGCTGCTGCGTTTAAAACGCAGATGCGTGTCAGCACTCTGATCACATATTCACAAAGCTTCTCAGGGCGAGGAGGAAGGGACGGGAGGAAACGCATGCATCAGATTTGTTTTCCGTGGGGAGGCAGAGCTTTAGTTAATTGTGGTTGCGGGAGATTTCCGAGCATTATCAGCTGCTGCTTGCTCTCTGAGTTGACTCGCTGCACGATGGGAAGCTTATCAGCAGAAAGAGGAGGAAAAGTGAGAGAGCTCAAAAGATGAAAGAGAAGAAGAAGAGGGGGAGGAAACAGGGAAATATTCTATTTCTGTCTTATCTGTGAGAATGGAGAACTTTTATCTTCGTCGCTCATCACCTCGCTGCTCCTGATCAACAGAGCAGCTTGCTGGTTGTCGGATGGCAAATATCAGCAATTCTAAAAGGAATCAAATCAAATCAACCGTTCATTCCGTCTCCCTTCAATCAGTTCAGTTCCCGCGTGCATCTCTTCCCGGCTGAATTCCACTTTTACTCTTTAACGGTTTATCCTCGGCTTATACGCTCGCCTCTTTCTCTTTACACTTGCCCTCTATTCCTTTGTTTTAGATGAGTTGTGCTTTGTTGCTTTCCTCTGTTTCCTCTTTCCGTACTGTTTACGCTTTTTCTTTTTGCCTTTTAACTGCCTTTATGTTGTCCTGTACCCCCCCCCCCCCCCCCCGCCCCCCCTCCCTCCCTCCCTCCTCTGTGCGTCCACTGAGCCAATCAAATTCTGATCACATCTTTATATCAAAGATGCCAACCCTCAGGACGCGCCGCTGCCATGTGATGAAACTTGCCTCTAATCCTCTCAAAGCTGTAAAGCCAATCCTGAATATTAATATTCCACATAACTGACCTTCTGCTAACACGTCTTTGTCAGTTTTTCCGACTCGGAAAGTACTGACTGTTCTTAGTGTAGCAGCTACAAGCTGCAGAGCAAGAAGTGCTTCACGTGTTCATAAGGTCACCTGTGGAAGTTGTGAAGGCGCAAAGGGCCTCAGCACAACACAATGAAGTGCACGTCTCGTCTTCAACATGCTGATTGTGTTCGCCTGTGCAGCATCTTTGTTGTGTGGGTGAGGAACAGCTTGCGAGCAGGCTAAGGTGAGCGAGTCGTGCTCTGCAGCGTTCCTTCAGCCTTCATCTGGATCATGTCTTCATTTATGACCCGGCCTCCCCCTGATGCTGGGCCGCATTCATCTTGGGGAGATGTTTCTCCTTTTTTCTTCTTCTTTCCAGCTAAAGTGTCGCTTTCTTGTAGCGAGATTATATTCGACAGCAAAGTCGTAAGTTCACCTGTCGACGTGTCCAACTTGTCAGCATCGTGTAAAGACCTGTGTTAATAATAAGCAGGTGATCTGTTTCCTGCCAGAGCCTGATGTACACTCAGAAGAGAGAGACTTCGAGGTCATCGCTGCCCGAGATACGTGACAGGAATAAAAATAAAGACACGAGATGCTGCTGTGAGGCTCAGCGTCCAGAGATTGACCATCTTCACTATTTTTCACCGCCATCAGAATCAGTCTGTGTTTTTATTATTATTATACAGGATATATATAATCAGTTTATAAACAGGACGCCCGTGTTCAACAGACACGCCTCAGTGGTCAAAGAGAGGAGGACAGCGCTTGGGTTCTGTCAGCTACGACGAGCCAGACTGAAATGTAGCTAGCATAGAACTCGATGTTAAAATGATCAAAGTCATCGTTCTCATTCTCAGAGGAAATCAATTTTCTGCGTGTCAATCTAGAGCAACTCAAAGCAGTTGCCTACAAATCAGTGAGTTCGTATCCTGCTAGGTGGAACAGAGTTGCCAGTTAATGGCCTTCAAAGCAGCATATGCTAATTCTTCAAATGAATCTAATGTCACAGTAATTATGGGTAATTAGAGTTTCTTTGTAAAGTTGTCTCCTTTGCATTGATGGATGTATGAAATGATAGTGGGAGAAGTATTTGGGTCAGTGGAGATGAAGGGCTGCTCGCTGATCATTCAGGGACTGTCAGGTCATCGATTTGTGCCGATTCTAGGTCAATAAGATGATGTTAATGGGGGGGGCAATGGGGATTCTGAACTATTGGCATAACCCAGAGAAGAAAAGGAGGACAGGTGGAACGATGTCTTCCCACATGTGCCTGGGGTAGCCAGGTATGACTGTACACACACACACACACACACACACACTATAAAATATCAGACACAGACTGCAGAATGTTTTTTTTTTTTATTAATATGGTAAAAATTTCACTTGGTCAGTTCAGCCCAGGTCTCGTCATGAAGCCTTGGGACGGACCACGTTCCCAAATCCTGCCGTGAAATACGACGGAACTGTTTTTGTCGTGCCTCCATCAAATAGTTCCACTTGCCATAGCGAGCAGCTTAAATGCATATCCTCCAGGAGGCAACGCTTATCAATGGCACGCTCCACATGCTTGGGGCGACCCGTAACCGTGACGCGGTCTGGAGCTGCTGATCGTGTTTGTGCTCATTATATACATGCACCGCACCTTAATGTAAACCTCAATGAAGGTCGGAACCAAACGGCACGGCTCCCCTCGAAGAACCTTTGTTGTTTAAAAATGAGGGCGGAGCTAAGATGAGAAAGCTCAGTGAAACTTGGAGCTTAACAACAACAACAACAACAACGGCGGACATCGTCTTCCCAGAAGAGCTCCGTTGACAGCGCTACACGACTGGGACAACATTCCAGAGGAAAGGTTACGATGCGTAACTTAGCCTTTGTTAGCATCAACTTTGCTGACACACACAGAGACACACAACCAGCACACCAGCACCACCTCAATGCGAGACACTCTCATCGCACTCTCATTTCATCATCACCAATTCCCTGTTGCTATGGCAACAGTGTGATTTATTTCCCAATTAAGACAGTGAACTTGCCGCTTACAACCAGTAACATCAAGCTGCATATAAATTACCTTCAAGCGGAGCACGGCCCATTTGCTTCCATGGACAAAGTGAGATCATGTCTCCGTCTCCAGAAGGAGAAAACATCTGGATCAACAGGTCAGTTCCTGGTGAGAAAGCTGGCGTGCACGAGGTCCGCGTGGAAAGGACGAACGGAAAAATGGCTTCTCTTCCAATAACGACCCTTTTCATCCATCCTGCTGAAAATGAAGATAAACAACGCACGGATGGATGAGCGTCAGCAGGCAGGTGGGGAGTAACGGAATCAATTAGGCAAATAGCGATGATTAATACTCTGTGTTGACAACAGAGGAAGATTCATTTACCTTCTTCCCCTCAAACGACATCGTCTGTTTCTCATGTTTATGAACCGACAACATATGAATCCAATTCATTCTCATGACCTCCATCAAGGAGCAGCTGTGTGTGTGTGTGTGCGTGCGTGTGTGTGTGTGCGTGTGTGCGTGTGTGCGTGTGTGTGCGTGTGTACGTGTGTGCGTGCGTGCGTGCGTGTGTGCGTGCGTGTGTGCGTGCGTGCGTGCGTGCGTGCGTGCGTGCGTGCGTGCGTGCGTGCGTGCGTGTGTGCGTGCGTGTTAGCATTGATTCATGAACATGAATCTGCTCGGCGATTCTGTTTCCTGTTTGTGTTTACAGTTTGTCTTCATGCTGACATGGAAAACGTTTGTTCTACGGACGCTTCTCTTTCCTTCTGTCCTTCTTCGGTTTTTCCCTCACCCACATTCTCTCCATCCGTGCCTCTTCGCTGTTGCATCCACACCTCTCTTCTGCTCATCCTCGGCCTCTCTCAGCTTCAGCCTATGCCGTGCTGGTGCCAGTCATCCCAGTTAGAACCTGTGCTAGCTTAGCACACGGTTAAACGCGCACGCGCTGCAGGAGCATGTAGGTCAGGATGCGTTTGTGGTCCAGCACCGCTCTGCAGACGCTTCACCCCTGCAGCCTCTCAGCATTGGTGGGCCTATTGGACAGTAATTAGACGGAGTTAATGAGAAGTCAGTTGGTTGAGATGCCGTGTTCCCATCAGGGCTTTATTACACGCCTATTCAATTTAACCTCCGTTGGTGTTTCCTATTTTATGACTGGCCGTCGTTGTGGAGAATATATTGGGGGTGGGATTGCTGACCATAAAGGCCTAAATTACACTTTGGTTATTAGGCAGTCTATAAAGTCCCACATGATTACTGACCAAAGTGAACTTGTGTTTGTGCAGTGCTGGAATCCTGCCTGGGTTGTGTTCTGCACAGCGATAAGTCCGATTACGCCGCGTCATCCGACGGCACCAGTCTCTTATTATTAGCTCCAGAATGAATCTTTCATTTGGGTTCCTATCACAGCACCCATAAGCCAGGCAGTGATTACTGGCTCTCTCGCTCCTCGCACGATACAAGATCCTCCTTTATCCTTCTCGCTCGCGTTTTCATCACAACTTTGTCCTCATTTATATCCTCAAACAATCTTTAAACTTGAAGAAATGAGAACCGAGAGTCTGTTAAACCGAGAGCAATGCAATAAAGGAACGAGGTCTGGGGTGAACGCCAGCAACGTTCTGACATGCAGCATCACCCTTAAGCTGCTGCTGAATGTTCTAAAGCCGGCTGGTCTCTGGTTCGGGGGGGATAAGACTGCTCTGGAGACGGCTGGGGCTTTGGTGTTCTCGGGGAGACAGCTACCTGCTCCTCACACCAAACTAAAGAAGCGGCTTTAAGGCTGATGGGGGACACACATCCTGTCTGCATGATCGGGCGCTTCCGTCTCAGTGTTTTCACAAGATCCAGTTTTTGCCTTAACATGTCTGTCGATGTCATTCCAGGTGAACGTGCTTAATGACACGCTGCTGGATGACAGATTGTGTGTATGTGTGTGTGTGTGTGTGTGTCTGCAGGGTGCAGTGCGGCGGCAAAGCACCGCAGGCGATGGTAAGGGGGGGGTTAAGCAGTGGACTCTCCCGGACTAATCACTGCACACATTTCAAAGGCGAGGATGCCAATTAAAAGTGATAGGGCTCAATACGGGCTTATGGCTGCCACAGCGAAGGACAACACATCCAACATGGAAATCAATCAGCCCCCTCCGCCGCCGCCTCCCGGTCAGGAGACGCCATCCTGCCTGCAGGTGATCCGAGAGAGGCTTCCGATAAACACTCCGGCTCTGCAACGGGATGAGGAGCAGAGAGGAGCAGGCATGTGGGGTCACGGAGGGGAGAGCCACCGGTGATCACTGGGGATCAGGGGGCTGTGATCTCCTCACCGGGAGCAGGAGGAGCAGAGAGGAGGTCACGGAGAGGAGAGCCACCGGTGATCACTGGGGATCAGGGGGCTGCGATCTCCTCACCGGGAGCAGGAGGAGCAGAGAGGAGGTCACGGAGAGGAGAGCCACCGGTGATCACTGGGGATCAGGGGGCTGCGATCTCCTCACCGGGAGCAGGAGGAGCAGAGAGGAGGTCACGGAGAGGAGAGCCACCGGTGATCACTGGGGATCAGGGGGCTGTGATCTCCTCACCGGGAGCAGGAGGAGGTCACGGAGAGGAGAGCCACCGGTGATCACTGGGGATCAGGGGGCTGTGATCTCCTCACCGGGAGCAGGAGGAGCAGAGAGGAGGTCACGGAGAGGAGAGCCACCGGTGATCACTGGGGATCAGGGGGCTGGGATCTCCTCACCGGGAGCAGGAGGAGCAGAGAGGAGGTCATGGAGAGGAGAGCCACCGGTGATCACTGGGGATCAGGGGGCTGCGATCTCCTCACCGGGAGCAGGAGGAGCAGAGAGGAGGTCACGGAGAGGAGAGCCACCGGTGATCACTGGGGATCAGGGGGCTGTGATCTCCTCACCGGGAGCAGGAGGAACAGTCGTTGATCTTAGACACGAGAGGACGAGCTCCTAAACATTATGAGCCAAGTCGTATAAGTGATGTGACATAATGAGAGGCCGTAAACATGAAGGTCACTGATCCCCCGATGCTGGGGGGGGGCTATATAACCCGGCTGGACCTGTAATACCAGAAATAATACTGTATATGTAGTATTACATCTGTACAGTACTATAATGCTGAAATCCCTCTCAAGCTCAAAATATTTCTCTAAATGGACTCTACTTTAGCAAACAGACAGCGTTATGGGTTCTGGTGCTCCCTTCTTTAGACCCGGCATTCTGATGAGGAACAGGTGTGTCGTAGCGGTAACCTGTTCAGGTGTGATGTCACGACAACAGGAAGTCACAGCAGGGAGGAGGAGCAGGGAGGCGACTCCGTTCTCACCGTTTGCTTGTGCTGTTTGTGCCAACCCCATAATGTGTATGTGCTGCGAACACACTGAGGTGCCATGATGCCCCAGGCCCAGTTTGATGGAACCAAAGCGGTCAGAGAGAAGGACGCTTGTTCTGTTTGGAAGACGCCGTCAAAAGCAGACCCAGTGACATTTGTTAAAAGCATGACAGAACAGGTTTGTGAGCGTTTGTCCAGATATTTAATTACAAAAACAAATCCACAGAAGTCCTGGAATGGTTGGAAGTGGACTCTGTTTACAGTATCGACCCGGTTGAAAAGCTCTGTATCTGGGCATCGGTGGAGAGTCACCCGTCCTAAAGGACCACAGAATCCTGCTGTGGTTCCAACAGAGTCAGAACCATCATCAGAACCGCTGCAGATCACTGCCAAGGCGTTTAAAGATGGCCAACACCTCTAAGAACATGTTTCTCCTCCCATCATTGAGTATTGATTGCTCTGCCATGTGCGTGTGTGTGTGTGTGTGTGTGTGAGTGTGTTGGGGGGGGGGGGGGTGATTTGGTTTTGGAGCGCTCAGGGCTTCCCCCTCCAGAGGTCCGACTCCGGCTGGATCCAGTCTTCTCCCATGAAGCTTTGCAGGCGGAAGTCTTTGAAATACTCAAGGAGGTGGCTAAAAGAAAGATGAAGAACTTCATACATGATGCAGAAAACGCAGGATCCGTGTACTACTCAGTACATGGGAGCTGAAAGGTGACGGCATAAAGCTGCTGCATTATGGGAAATGCAAGCTGCGGTGCCTCTGCCTTTTAAACACAACATAAATTGTCTCTTCAAAAACTACACATGACCTCAAACTCCTGTCCTCACACTTGTGGGCATCCACTACTTACAAGTTGGGTTTCTGGCCTTCGGCGAGCTCATCCTTGGGAACGGGGTAGAGCGCCTCGTATGTGCGCTTCTCTCCTGAGCCGTGGATGGCATACGAGTTCATCTTGTTAATATTCGGAGGAAAGTACGACCACGGCAAGAACGCCTCGCCCATCCACCTGTCCCCTGTTTTCGTGGCGTTGAATATCATTGGCAGTTGTTGCTGTAGAAATAATAGGAAGAAAACATGTGAGCGAATACGATACTAAGATGCCCCCTTCATGAGTCCCTTGGATTCTGCGTACCACGAAGGCTTGGCCCACTCCGGACAGCAGCAGGATCAGGTGCTGCCCATGTCTAGAATGAAAAGACAGTTGGGAGTAATGGAGTCTTCTTCAAACACGCCAGGTTCTGTACTTACGGACAAAGTTCCACTTCCAGGTAGTTTTCAGTTGTGCTATCGAGGAAGAACGACTCAACAACTGAGGAGGAGGAAATGAAAGATCAATCAATGTAATCACCTGCACTTATTCCAGAGAACATTAAAGAGGAACACATTGAGTTAGCTATTTTAAGTTAAACTTTAACAGTGTTATGTAAGAATTATTTTCACACTAGAAAAGCACTCAGAGAGCGCAGACCTCCGCTGAGCAGCTCATTCCCCTCACAGTTAGATTTACATCGTGCACATGATGGATGGTGTAAATCACCATGGCGATCTGGATCAGCACCAAAAGGTTCTCGATTGTTCTTGGTATCTTTATACACCAACCATGAAAAGTAAAAGTGAATCAGAGTTGATTTTTTAATCCATACTTTTCAATGTTATAATGTAATATTTTTTCCTGACGTAATTTTGGATCAGATCCGGATGAAATTTGGTGCTAAGATAGAGACCCCCCCCCCTCCCCCCGACATGAATGTAACAAATTACACAAACATCGCTCAATAATTAACCGAGATATTGAGGAACACATTTTGAACCTCCATTGACTGCAATGTTAACAAAAATGTCAAAGTGATCCAGAATCCGGGATTTCTTCTGGATCCTCTGTTCCTGGTAACATTCATCAAGATCCGCCTGGAACTTTTTGAGTTATCTTGCTAACGGACGGACGGACGGACGGACGGACGGACGGTTTCATAACCTCCTCAGCGGTAATAAGGCAGGAAGAGCAGGACTCCTGCTAACCTAACCCCACACTCATTATCCACCTTGGATTATGATGAGGTTTATTTCCAATCTAATCAGTAACATTAATGAGGGCATATATGTGGGGCTCATTAAACGAATATCAAACTTACTTAAGGTCAATTAGATAGGAGTGTTATTACCCAACCTCATCACTTGGTTTAATTGCTGTGTCACCATAATAATGATAATGCAATCACTATTATGGCCTCATAAAAAGAGCTCGCCCCTCATTTCTGCAATCTCATTGGAGTATTTTTAATCTCAGAATATACACATAAATCATGACCAGGATAACAAGGTTAATATAATAAAAGCAAAACACGTACTATAAATATGCAATTTATTGCATAACGGCTACATTACGTTTGTGAACTGTGTAAAGTCTGCGTGAATAGTCTGCAGCGTGTCACTGGGAGGATTACACACCTTTTCATCGCAAAATTATAATGATCTTAGAACTGGTTCTGCTCATCTTCAATATGAAGTGTGAGCGAAAAGAAGATTCGTTTCAGTTTTCACAGAGATTTAACATAAAAGCTTTACAATGAGGCCTCGAAATTACTACAAGTATTTTTATAAGATAATTCCTAAAATTAACAGGCAACTCTTCCTGAAAAGCATGTCGTTTTTTTGCTAAATTAATTTGTGTATAGTATACAAATCATGTCATATCAAGGCGATTGAAAGCTATTACTCATAAACAGGACCACCCTACTCATCAATTAATGTAATAATTAACATATGGAGTCATTTTATTAATAGATGTTCATCATGGGAATGTCAATAAATCGCTAAAAGCTCTCGCTACAAACTTCTAGCCCACCTTCATAATCCCAAAGTCCAGGGAAAGGAGTGCTGGGTGCACCAGGTGGAGCAGCAGGGTCGTTGAAGAAGGGCCCAAACGCCTCCATCTTCATCCCTCCTGCCCAAGAAGAGAAGACAACCCTGATGGGATCATGGCTCACAGGATTACTGTCCCAGGTGTTCTCGATCAAAAACTCCATTTGTGGTTTCCTGTCAAGAGGACTAGCAGGGAAAAGAAGATCAGAATTATCATCAGGCCACAGTCACAACATGTAGACATGAGTAACAAACTCACACAGAGACGCAGCACAGCAGAATGTGCATAAGTGCCAATAACTGAATGCCACGAGCTGACCCCATGTTGTCAAAGCTGCCACTGACCAAAATACCTGCTCCGGCTTTCTTTCCATGTCTATATACCGTTTGTTATCAGGTTATGTTACTCATTAACCTATCAATATTGCTATCATATTGATTTCATGGAAACTTACTCTCAAAGTCCTTGGTGTCAAGGATGTAGTTTCACACAATTGATTTCAAATGTGGAAAAAGTGCAGTTAATTTGCATTATAAAAGTAACGAGCTGTGGTCCTCGTTATATTTTTGACTCTCTTTTGTGAAAGACAAAATAATAAAAGGCAAACATATCGGTGAAACTCAAACTAAAAGACACGATTATAATCATTTGTAAATAATAATAATTGTAAGTAATAATATGATACCTTGAACTCCGACGCAACGCAACACATAGTGGAACCAATCTACTTCCGTGTTCGAGGCGGAACCGATTCTGTGTTGCAACCCTTCGTCGCCATTGGTTGTTATTTGTTTGCTTCAAATACGACGGCGGAACCAAATGATAAAGTAAAAAAATAACTTTCGTCGAACTAAAATATAAAATGCATTTTTGTAATTTACCGGTGTTTTCTTTCTGTGGTGTGTTTCGTGTTTCAAGATAACTATTTAGGATGGAGTGTTTGTTTATCTCGGTTAGCTAGGCTCAGCTGAGATTGATTAGCTTCCGCAGCTAACGCGAGCTTCACCGAATAATGGCGGATTTTGTCCCGAAGCCGTAGAATTTTACCTTTTTGGATGGTAATGTTGATTTGCGAAGTAGCGCTAGTGGTCGTTTTACGTTTTTACTGGTAAAACAAAAGAGACTCCCGCTGACATTGAGTTTTAGTTCATCCGTTTTAGTACGGATGCTAAAGACAGCTCGAGATGTATGAATGACTGCTTGTTGCTTTTATTCCATTCACAGCATCAGTGCCGGATTTACTGACGCCGTGTTTGTTTTTGTTTTTAATCAACAGTTAAGTCCAGCTCTCGGCATGTATCCGAATAAACACCAGGCCCAGCCCACATCCGGTCAGGTATGAAGGATCTGGAATAAACCTGCATCAGCTTTCCAGGATTTACCTCATTACTTGATGCATTCAGCAACTTATATTTGTGTGTGTTTGATGCTTCATTCAATTGTGGGAATTTGATTTGCACCTCTTATATTCATCAGGTTGAAGAAGAAAGATGGAGAGGGTCTCCTGCAGCCTCGACCTCTGATAGAAGGTCAGGTGTAATAAAACTAAAACTATCAAGCTCGTGTTGATTGAAGTGCACTAAAAAGTAAATATGTTTGAACATTATTTTCCACTAATGACGACGTTGCTCTTCTGTGTTTCAGCATAATGGCTCCTCTGGTAGCGGAGTATGATCGGCATGTGGATAAAATGACTGAGCAGCTCCACAACTATGAGGTGAAACACATGCATGCCGTTCAGAAAATATAGGAATAGAATCTTCTGCAAAATGCAAGCATCTAAAAACCAAAACCTCAAAGGTGGCCTGGATTTGTTGATGAATATCGCCCCACTTTTAAAAAGTCAAGCTGTAATTTACTAATTGGTAACGCTAATTGATCTCCTGTCAATCCACAGGCACAGATGGCAGACGTCAAAGTGAAGATGAATGCAGTTGTCAAGGAGAACGAAAGGTGGAGAAATTCTACTGTTGTCAACATACAGAGAACAATCACTGTAGACGCGACAAGAGCAACATTCAGAACGTTTTAATGTTGGGAGAGATGTTCATGAGGAAATGTATAAAGATATGTACGATAGAAGGGGCATCGCAGGGCAAACGGGTCAAAGCAATGTGCAGACATACAGCGGAGCCTCGGCTTTCAACCAAAAGCTGGAGTTTAAAAGGCCTCGAAGTCAAACTGATTTTCGGAGGTCGAACACACGAGTGGAGCCGAGGCGAACCGAAGACATGTGAACGGAGTCTAACCGAGTCGGTTCAGTTTGAGTCGACCTGCGATAGGAGAAGGACTGCTCTTAGCTCTTAGTCATGGATCCAATCTACTTTTATTATGCTTTTGTTTTTCATGCTATTTACACTTTAATGTGTTTTCTGTAGTTTAGATACATGTAGTTACATATTAATAAACTGTACGCATGTAAATGGTGCTGAGGAACGGATTAATCCAGTTAATATTATTTATTATTGGAAATGTGTGTCGACAGGGAATGAATGTGTGAGTGGGGCGAAGGCTGAGCTTCGTACGGTGAAATGCCTGCGATTAAAGTTATAGTATATCAAATCAAAAGATCATTTATTCCTCTTTATCCCTCCCATTTCCAACTCCACCTCTGCCAGGCTGCATGTGGAGCTGAGGGAGGCTGTTGAGAGGCAGCTCAGTGCTCTGTCCGCGGCTTCCGGAGGGGGGGGCAGCACTGTGGAGGAGGAAGCGCTCACGAGAAGCCTTCACGAACAGGTCCAGCTGTCTGAACAGGTCTGCATTTGTTTTAAATAATTGAGATGTTAAAGTCCTCTGTGGGCGGGGCCCACGGTTACATTGGAATGGGATAATTGCTTCTGACAGTGAATGTTTTGTTCAGGAGCGGGTCCATGCCTTGGAACTATGGCAGGCAGAAGCCCAGGAGCTGGGGCGCCTCCGGCAGCTCTATGAGAAGAACGTCTCTGAAGGAAAAGTCCTGAACGCTCGGAGACAGCAGCTCCAGGTGCCGTGTTCTATGTGAATGGGCCTCCCTTCATTAGTGGTCTAGTTTCGCCACCAGATGGAGCCAACCTCTTAGAAACGAGGCCTCCAGACCTGTGGACTCTGTTATTGCTTTTTGGCAGCAGGAGTAAACGACTAAATAATGTTTTTTGACTGTTTTTTCTGTCACAGGATCAGCTAACTCACTTCCAGCAGCACACACACAAACTTGAAGTGACCAATCAGAGACTAGAATCGGTAAGTGATAGTTCATTAAAACATGTTAACTCATTACGTCCTAAGGTACGGGATCGATGTGCTGCACACCACTCTGAAATGAACCCTGCTCTTATAGTGAGTGGTTTAACTGCTTCACTCGGTACCGTAGTCTGGTGATGAGCCGGAGCGGTTCTGGATGGATGTTGCAGTGTGAGCATACTTGCTAATAAGCTAACTTCCTTAGCTTTTATTTCCTTCCCGGGATGTTTGGCAGCACAGCCTTTGGTCCTTGTGAGGACAGTAACACTATATCCACGTCATGCGTTTATAAGGGGGGACGGCGTTGGGCTTTAGCATCTCTGAATCATGTCTGTGACTGATCGATGCTGCTGCCACCAATGTCTGACAGAGGTTTGTTGTAACGGTGCACAGAAAGTTTGGAGAGACAGGTTTGGATTGGGTTTGAAGATCTGCCCCACCCCCTCTCCACAGACTAACCAGCAGCTCCTGAAGACGGTGACGGAGCAGAGCACAGACACGGAGGAGCTGCGCAGCCAGCTCAGGTAACCAAGCACCTGTGGATAGGCACTGAGTTCAGCCCTGTGACTGCGTCCTGATGTCTGAGGCGGTTTGTTGATGACTATTGACCCGTGAAAAATACCGTGATGAAGCTGAAGGAGCCCCCAGTGTTCCGCCAACCGTTCAGCTCTGTGTTCAGGAAATCAGAGCTGAAGAACGTTGCTACAGAGCTATCTGTCGTGATAGATTATAGAGATATTCAGAGCTGTCCTGTTTCATGCCGTGTAAGCATCTTCATCGCAGCCTTGTAATTGATCCGGACAGATCAGGCTCGCTGCTTTGCTTCATTCACAAACATCAGGTAGCCATCATCTCCTTTTACTGTCTGTCATTGGAAAGATGCGTTCTGTGTGTTCTTCTGGGGTAGGCAGGCCAAAGCCGAGCTCAGGATGGCCGCTGCCAACGTGGATGAGATGGCCAAACTGGTGCAGACCCTGCAGGACCAGCTGGCGAGACGGGTGAGAGAAGATGAAGCGTGTTTATAAGAAAAGCCCACATCAGAGTAACAGCAGATGATCCGTTTTCTTACCATTCGGTGGGCATCGAGCGTGACCCTGTCTTTATTCTGGCTGTTTTATGACAGCATGGTTAGTAAACGGTGGGAATGCATGTCTCTGTGCAGGAGGGGGATGCGGCCAAGGCCCGCGGCCGAGAGGATGCAGCAGAGCGACGTCTGCAGCAGCTTCAGGCAGGCCTGAGCCATCAGGAGGCCAGGTGACTATCCAAGGGTAGAAAGAACAGTGGTGTGACATGCAGCAGGTCCTCCCAGCTGCTGGAACTCACTCCTTTTTCTCCAACGCCAGACTGAAAGCGGCGAGTCAGGAGGCAGAGTCCGCTCACGGAGAGCAAACTGTGTGGGAGAAGAAGGTGGGGGAGCTGCAGGACCGCTGCAAGACGCTGGAACAGGCGAAACACGAGGCCCTGGTCAAAGTCAGAGAGAGCGTCCAGGTGGCCGAAGAGGCCACGCTGCAGAAGGACCAGGTGACCCCGCGTTTCTTATCCTCTCTGTCCCCTCTTTACGTTTCTGTGGCCTGAGGTCGCATCCTTTCATCTTGCTGTCTGGCCTCAGGCTCTGTTAAGAGAGAAACAGAAGGCAGACGAGCTGCAGAGGACAAAGGAGACCGTCAGAAAGTTAATCCAGGATGCAGCAGTCCACACCAGAGGACAGGTGAGCACCTCGTTGAGGATCGTACGTATCGTACTGGCGTGTCCCATCACTTACGGACACCGCGGCCATGTTGATGGATCATTTCCTGCTTCGTCTCCATCGTCATCATGCGTCTCTTCTCACTGCCCTCCTGACTGCTCGCATAAAGAATATCCACAGATGCAGTGAGATACTGAACGAGTGAAGCGCGCTTGGAGCGCTCGGCCATCCAGCATCTGGATTCGTACTCGCACCTCAAGGCGAAAGGCTTGCTCGTATCCCGGAACGCTCGTATGTCGAAGTGTTACTGTGATTTATTGCTGTCGTCAATGACGCTTTGGGACCTGTGTGATATTTCTAACAGGTTGAGAAGGCACGCAAGCAGTGTGGCGTTGAAATCCAGCGGATGTCCGAGGAGCTGTCTGCACTGCAGCTGGTCAGAGCATTCAGGTCGAAGCCTTTCGGTCGCTCTCTCCTCCTCAGCTTTTGTTCTGATTCATTCCTCCTCTCTCCAGGAGTGTGCCGATAAAGCGGCTCAGATTGAGCGGTCCCTGCGGGAGAGGAGAGCTGTGGAGGAGGAGCTGCAGAAGGTATCTGTGACGTCAGCGGCTGCTTAAGCTAGCACCAGGCTGCTACAGTCGTTAGCAGACTATACACACGACATTCCCCGTCTCTATGGTCACAGATGTCTTCAGAGGAGCATGGCTGCGTCTCCTGGTTGACGTTTCATCAGGGGTCGTGGAGCAGACTCCTGTGTGGATCAGCTCAGGCATTGATTGGCTTAATGCTGCCTGCGGTGTTTTTAGGTGTATAAGGAGGACCGAGCAGAGCCGGAGCTCAAGAAGATCGATGCTCTTCGTCAGCGGTGTCTCGGAGCCGAGACGGTCAAGGACGACCTGAGCCGCAGGCTGGAAAGTACTCAGAGCAAGCTGAAAAAGATGGAGGCGGCGTGAGTCTGGCTGAGAGTTACTGTCCCTGTGTGGCTCGATCTGCTGCCCGTTACACGTATGTCCATCTGCAGCCACAGTGAGGAGCTGTCCCGGTGCCAGCTGGAAGCGCGGCGGCTGCAGGAATCTCTGGCCGCAGCCCGGAGCGACTGTCTCGGTGTCGGAGATGAAAGACTCCAGCTGCAGCAGGAGAACCAACAGCTCCACAAGGAGATGGACGAGCTGCGTAAGACCAGCTTACTGGTCCAGAAGAAGGCTAAACAGCAGGTAGTACCCACCGGAGACGTGATGGAATAGGAGAGTAGAGCCTCTTCAGACATTCACCGCCAGGCTGCGTATGCCCTTTGGCTGCCTCCTGGTGCGTCAGCCCGTTGGATGACCACGGAGCCAGTGTGCATAGCATTTCACTTGGATCCATCACCCTGCTGTCCAGGTGTTGCAGATGGAGCAGGAGCACAGCCTGAAGGAGCAGGGGCTCGAGGCACAGGTGCAAGAACTGGAGCGGTACGGCCACAGCTCCAGCGCCGAGCTGACGCGCCTCCTCACAGCGGAGCGGAAGAGCAGCCGGCGCTGGAAGGAGGAGGCCAATAACCTGATGCAGTCGTTTGAGACGAAAGCCGTACGCCTCACGTAAGGCGATTCAAAACGAGCAATAATCAATGAAAATAAGAAGGAATGTGACACCTGGAGCGAAAGCTGATCTCTGGTGGCGTCTGCTTCAGGGCCGATCTGAGGCGGCAGAAGCAGCGTTCACACGAGTTAGAGGTGCAGCTGGAGGTGGTCCACAGAAACGCCTCTGAGGTTGGTTGGGTTTGTTTTACTGCCGGCGTGTAACATAGAAACATGAAATCATGCTAATGAAAGGGGGAGGAGTCATTTCACTGCCGATGTGAGAATATGTGTCGTCCTCTTCTCTGCTGCAAAGACGCGTCTTTATGTTTGCAGTACGAGAGGCAGCTTTCAGAATATCAAGAGAAGAGTCGTCGTCTGCAGAGGCGACTCACACAAGCCGAACAAATGGCGGCCGCCGCTACTCAACAGGTGCGGTCAGGTGCGGTCAGGTGACTCCCGTGACGTGCTGGAGGTGCGGTGTCACCGGATCCGAGCGTTTCTGATGTGGTCTTCTTCTTTCACAGCTCAGTTTCCTGGAGTCTCAGCGAAGGAAGGCGGCGCTGGCTGATCCAGAGTCAGTCTGACTCTGAATGTTGCTGCAGTAACCATAGCAACGTGTTCTTCCAGTTTTCTGGCTTTTGATTCTATTTATAAGGACAATATGCAAAATAAAGTTTGTTACAATTAAGAACTAAACTGCTGTTTTATATGCTGTGTGTAAAATATGTGCATCGGTTCCAACCATAAAGAATGAAGCAAGGGACTTTGTTTGGCCGCATTGCATGATGGGAGTGAGTTGTTGTTGCTAGGTAACCGTAAACCAGAGCTCTTCTCGCTCAGTTAGTCAGCGTTGGATAGTTAAAGATCTATTTTCTTAAAAACAAGCTGAATGAAAGGTGAGGATGCGGTACTTCGAGTTTCCTGCGTGTTGCGTGTGTGTTTATGTGCGTGCGCGCCGGTAAAAGCGACGCTGATCTCTGCTTTTAACGATTCTTTTTGCGACTTTTCAGAATTTAATGTCCTATTTGTTGTTGTTTGACGGGTTAGTCAGGTGATATCCTGGATCTGCCCCTTTAAATAGACGTGTGCTTTTCTCCCAGCCCAAAATGTAACTGCATAATTAAATGTAGCACCTGTGGAGTGACCTTTAACCCTTTAAGAAAAGATGGAGGCTCTCAAAGGGACATTTTATTCACTGCACTGGTGAGAGACGAGGAAGAGGGCTCCATCGTCATCGTCATGCAGTGTGCTCATCATTCAACCTGGTTTCTCCTCTCCCGACGTCGCTGTCCCCCGCCGCCCCCCCCCCCCCAGCCTGTGGGGGCTCCTGCCATGGCCTCGACGTCCTCTCCTCCGCCCCCCAGCAGGGAGTTCACAGGTAGGTGTCACAGGTGATTTCAACCAGTCTTAATCTGTCCAGCGATTTAAGCAGGAAGTTGAATTGTCCCAGATCAGCCGCTCCAGCCCCCCGTCCTCCCCAGAGTCCGGCCGAGGCAGCGGGTCTCTGTTCACGACCCCCTGGTGAGACGTTCAGGCGCTATTAGCTTAGCATCGTCCGTGCGTCCTGCTGTTATCACACAGGATGCAGATTCTTTCCTTGCACATTTTAATTTCTCGCCCTCATCCAGGCTGCGATGAAGACACGCGTGAGACGGAAAGACCCCGCCCAGCACCGAAGGATCCTGGAGCGGCTGTCCGTCCCAGGCTGGGGTACAAGTCCGCTTAAAAAATCAGGGGAGCAACAAACGGCTGTTCGCCCGCCTCCTCTGGACTCCCCGGCCCAGGTCAGGGGCTCTGGGGGGGCTCTCTGCTCGCCGGCCACCAGCAGAACCAGTCCTGAGGTAGAACGTCCCAGTACACACAGACACACACCAGTTCACCAGTAGAACACATCGTCCCAGTTCCTCCAAGCATTGATCCAGAATGCCTTTTTTGTCGTGTCTTCCCTGTTGCTCTGTTGTGAGGACATGATGCCCCCCCCCCAGGATGAGGACAGCGCTCAGCTCAGTCTCTTCCCCAGCTTTGTCGTCTTCCGGGTGTGGAAACCCTTCTACTTGTGGCGCACCAGAGTTCACAAGAAGAAGTTCCACGTGGCCAGAGAGTCGCTGCGAACCCGTTTGTTCCTCGTCAGTCAGGTGTGTGTGTGTGTGTGTGCGCGTGCGTGTGAAATCACACACACACACGCACCGTGGTCGTGCTCACACAGTGTGTGTGTGTGTGTGTGTCGTGCAGTCTCTCAGTCCGGCGCTGGTCGACGTCAGGAAGATGTGTTACCAAATGGGCGACACCGGCTTGTGTCACATGGAGGACAAACACACTTTCACCCTGCAGGACTACCGGGACGCTCAGCTCAGACAGCTGAGTCAGGTACGCGTAGCGGGACGGGTCCCAGGTCCAGATCCAGCAGAGCACCTGGGTCGGGTCCCGGGTCCAGATCCAGGGCACCTGGGTCGGGTCCCAGGTCCAGATCCAGCAGACCACTTGGGTCGGGTCCCAGGTCCAGATCCAGGGCACCTGGGTCGGGTCCCAGGTCCAGATCCAGCAGAGCACTTGGGTCGGGTCCCAGTTCCAGATCCAGCAGGGCACCTGGGTTGGGTCCCAGGTCCAGATCCAGAGCACCTGGGTTGGGTCCCAGGTCCAGATCCAGGGCGCCTGGGTCGGGTCCCAGGTCCAGATCCAGCAGAGCACTTGGGTCGGGTCCCAGGTCCAGATCCAGGGCACCTGGGTCGGGTCCCAGGTCCAGATCCAGGGCACCTGGGTCGGGTCCCAGGTCCAGATCCAGGGCGCCTGGGTTGGGTCCCAGGTCCAGATCCAGCAGAGCACCTGGGTCGGGTCCCAGGTCCAGATCCAGCAGGGCACCTGGGTCGGGTCCCAGGTCCAGATCCAGCAGAGCACTTGGGTCGGGTCCCAGGTCCAGATCCAGCAGGGCACCATTGTGTGTCTTTTGTCCGGTAGGCGCGGGCTGACCTGGAGAACTTCCAGGACCTGGTGAAGCAAGTCACCGGCGCCGCCTGTCGCAGCTACTTGACAGAACAGTCCAGATGTGATGGTTCAGGTTGGTCTGGACCGGGGCGAACACGCGTAGAGCGCAAAGTGAACGTTCTGATGGTCGTGTTCTCCGAACAGACGAGAGATGGAGGGTCGTTGCACAGATCAAGAAGGTTCTTCACTGCGGCCGCCTCAGCCGGTGGGTCGACACGCCGCTTCCTGTTCGTTGATGACCCGCGAAAACAGGACCGATGCCTGCATGTCACTGGGCTTACCGAGACACCTGACCCGATCCAACCCGTCGTCCGTCTCAAACCTCCCTGACTAACCCCTAACTCTTACCAGAACCACCAACCCTAAATGCCGAACCCAAAACACGACCCAAACCGTAGCCCATAACCCTTAACCCTATCTCTGCTCCTGACCCGATCCGACCTCCACAGCTTCATCCGGCTGGTGGACTACCTGGTGCTGGATGCGTTACACGGCCTGGTGGTGTCTGCGGTGGAGAAACTGCTGGCTCTGATCCAGAATCAGATCCGTCAGATGTCAAGCCACGCCAACATTGAGAGCCAGCAGCCTGAAGGTCCGGCCGACCCGGCGGAGGAAGACCTGCAGAAGAAGGTCAGCCATCCCTGCAGAATGATTCGTGGTGAAACCACAGAGACCCGGACTGGAGTTCAGGTTCTGGATGTTCTGTTTGTGAAGCCAGACCTCCCTCGTGTCCGGCCGCTGTTCGTCACCGAGCTGCTGCTGGAGGCTGATGTCTTCACCTACAGACCCTCTGAGGAGAACTTCCAGGTCCACTTCTGCATGTCCTCTGAGCTGGGACTTGTTTCTGACCCACTCGGTTCTGCTTTACGCTCCCGTCTCTTCCTGCAGGAGATGATGGCAGAAATCCTCGCTCAGTTTGAGAGCACGGTGATGTCGGTGAATCTGCTCGCATCAGACCCTGAAGCTGGTTACATGACAGAACCTGGACTCGCTAAGGTCCTGATCCAGCCTCAGTCACGCGTCCCCGATGGGGGGGCACACGACCCCGACGGGGGGGCCACACGACCCCGACGGGGGGGCCACACGACCCCGACGGGGGGGCCACACGACCCCGACGGGGGGTCCACACGACCCCGACGGGGGGGGCACACGACCCCCACGGGGGGGGCACACGACCCCCACGGGGGGCACACGCGACCCCGACGGGGTCCACGTGCATTTAGAGCAACCTGGTTCTGAATCTTTATTTTGCCTTGCTGATGTGTCTAAAATGTTAAAATATTATGAAATGTCACTTCAATAAGGTGATATTGTGTGTGTGTGTGTGTGTGTGTGTGTGTGTGTGTGTTTTTACTTGTAGACATTAGAGAATAAATATGAGGATGGTCCCTGTTTGGAATCCGTCTTGTCCAACGACGGTCGCCTTCAAAGTCTCATTCAGAATATAAAGGTTAGCTTCTACTGACTGGTACCGGAGCTGTACTGTCTGGTACCGGAGCTGCTGCTGTCTGGTACCGGAGCCGTCTTCACGGTACCGAACACATGGGCTTGACTTGTCTTTCCCTGCAGGAATCGATCCGGTTCGCCTTCGACTCGGCCCGGGTCTATTCACACACGCTGGAGCGTTTCCGTCTGTTCTACAAAGAGAACCGGCGGCTGGATCCGGATGCGATGGGACAACTGGATCACAGTAATTCCATCGCCGTAAAGGTTCTGTTGTTGCTCCTTCCGGTCCGGATCCGTCCCGTTGCCGCCTGTCCTCCCAACTGTCAGGGCGTGTCTCCACTTTTTGTCGTGTCACTTCCTGTCAACGCTTGTGTGTCTTCATGTGAACCTTCACGTGAAGCCATGGCAACGTTGTTGTTGAAATGTTAAACAAACAACTCTCTGGGTGCGGGGGCGGAAGGATGCTGATCCAAAGAGGTGTACAGCTGGGACGGTTCCTGATGGCTGCTGTCGTCTTCGTCTCCCAGGCGTGTCCTCTTTGGGCGGGGCTCTTCAGCTGCACCGCCGGCAGCATCAGGAGGCCTCAGCCATCGAGCAGCGGAGCTGCTTGGGCTTGCTGCTTGTGGACAAATCACGGCTCAAGGAGCAGCTGGTGTCCTCCCCCCGCCGCTGTCTGGAGGTCAGGGGGCGCGCCACGCAGACCCGCCGAGCCCGCCTGCTTCAAACCGTTCATTCTCCGCTGCAGGTCATCAACCAGACGCTCCCCCGGCTGGCGAAGGCCGGCGTGGACGCCGTCGTGGCCGAGGCTTGTGAGGCTGAGCTTCGGCTGAGGCTCCGCCCCTCCACCACAGCAGAGTTATCCGACTCGCTGTGCTTCCTGGACGACATCCGGGAGAGGGTGAGACTATTTCACATCGACAGTTCATCAGGTGAAGCTGTTCCTGCAGTAATACCCCCCACCACCAGATGGTGGGGCTTGAGGAGGAGCAGGAGGAGGTGTGCCAGCTGTACAGCCTGATGAACACCTCCTCCGTCCCCACGCCTCCGGAGGACCTGGTGGTCTTCACCACCATGCAGGCCTACGTCGGCTCCCTGCAGGACGCCGTCTCTGAGGCGGAGCTGCAGAGGGACTCCACGATGGACCGCCTCCTCAGCTCGCTGCACCGAGACGCCGATCAGCTGAGCGCTGACATCGTGACAGTCAAGATTAAATCGCTGGTAGCTACACCGTGAATCCTACACCGTGAATCCAAACGCGTCTCAGACGGCTGTCTCCACGTAGGACCCACACATCCTGGACATGGACACAGATTCCTCCCTGGTGCGTCAGGATCTGGAGGAGATCCAGACCTCCGTGGAGGAGCTGCGGACTCGAGCCTCTGCCTGCACCGCCTCCCAGAAGAGACTCGAGGTGCGGTGGAACGTTAGACCCGGTCAGAGGGGTGTCGTAGTTTAACCCTCGCCGCTCTCCTCCCTCCTTCCTGGTGCGTGAAGCTGGAGGTGACCCGGTTCGACAGTCTGGAGGAACTGTGCGCTTCGTTCAGGCTGACCCAGCTTCTGTGGGACGCCCTGGAGGAATGGGGCGGTTTGCAGAAGGGATGGCGCCAGGTGAGGTGCGCCTGATGTTCTGTCACGGCTTGATCATGCTCTGCAACGGTTCTCCTTCTGGTCCCAGACCCATCTGGTGCAGCTGGATCTGGATCACGTCGGCTCACAGGTCAGCAAATTCTGCCAATACCTGGAGCAGCTGGAGAAGGGTCTGCCCCGGAATAGCACAGTCCCAAGCCTGAGGAACGAGGTGGACGTCATGAGACGGCGGGTAGGTCGGGACGTGCTGTCCTCCTCTGCTCCGGGGCGGACTTCCTGTCCCTGTTCTCCTCCAGCTGCCCGTGATAGCGGACCTGTGTAACCCCTGCATGAAGCCGAAGCACTGGAGGACTCTGGAGTCTGCTGTCGGGGCCTCCCTCAACGTGGAGGAGCTCACCTTGGCTGCTTTAGAGGAGATCAACATCTTCTCCTTTGACATGGAGATTCAGGAGGTAACACCTGAGTACACACAGAGGGGGGGGGGGGGGGTTAGCAGAGATCCCTGTTCATGGCGTTCTACCTGGATCATGACTTTCAGGTCTCAGGACAGGCGTCCGTGGAGAGCATCCTAACGAAGATGGGATGAAATGGAGCTCCTCGTTGTTTCTTTATTTCCTGGACTGTTCAACCATCTTTTGATAAATCAGCCTCTTCTCAGCGCCCCCTGGTGCATTTGTTCTGTCTGTCTTATTGGTGTTAGTCTCTTCTGACTGTGTTAACCGGACAACAGATGTCCTTCTGATTTTACTGAATAAACTCCTCTTCCTCTGTTCGAGCTGCTTCATCATTTCCATGGCAACTGATTCCTGCGTGTCACGCCTCTCTCTGGACGTCACCCTGCTGTCCCGGGAACGTCTGTGAGGACTTCTTTAAGTGAAATAAATCACATGAAGCCTTAATTCTGGCAAAACAGAATAAATGAAAGGATGAACTGTTTCATCCGAGAGAGCAGCAGAGAGGAGATCTGATGGATCCACGCTTTAGTCGATGCACATAAATGTGACTCACGTCGTGGATAAAAGACGGAGGCAGGAAGTGAACTTGTTTAGTTCACTTCCTGCCTCCGTTCCTCCTGCTGACCGTAATGACGGAGGGAAGCCTCTAGATGGCGCTGAGCTACAGTAGCTGAGAAGTTGAGGTTCTGTCTTCAGTCTTAATGTCCCAATGAGACTGTTGCCATGGAGATGGCAAAAGCGACAGTCTCCTGCTTCTGTGGGCCTTCACTGCCCACATATGATCTTCTCTTCTCTCCTCTGCTGATGCCGAGGAAGTCGTCTCCTCCTCCTCCAGGAGCCTGAAGGTGTCCAGCAAAACCACCTCCAAGAGTGCTCCAAAGGTCACATCCATGTTGGGATGGAGCTTCCAAGCCTTCAGTCGAAGGAGGTCCGGTGTTGCGGGTGGGATACGTCCCCTCTGGAAACCCGCCTGATCTGTGATGACAGTCTGAGAAAGATGTTTTCTGAGCAGAAGGAACGTTTGGTTTTTGACATGAGCACAAGTTGTTGCACTCGGGCGGCGAGCTGTCGTCATCGGCTGCTCCCGGTTGTGGGACGTCTCATGGTGGGAGTCTGATCCACCGGAGTGTGTTCAGACCACACACACGCACACACACACACACACGTATAGAAACATTTACACGTGTAAAATCTGCAGACAAGCCACAGGCTGTGACTGATTCAAACAAAGAACAGCCTGACACCAGCCGTTCTGACTGTTTCAGCTTGAACCCTGACTGTTCTCTGATCGTTGGACTTTAACACCCTTTAAATCTGAAGCAGCGCCGGCGGCGGTCCAGCTGCCCTGCCAGCACACCGTTCAGTTGGTGTTGGTGTGGGTCGTAATCCCTGCTGCCTCCTCCTCGCTGGAGGAGATTAGATGGGTTCTCACGTTTCCTCGCTTCAACTTCCTGACTGCTTTATTAACACGAGCAGCCGAGCTGAACGACCGGCAGGACTTTCTGTGAGTTGACGTCCTCCCTCTTGAAAGACGGAGGCAGATGGCAGCTCCTCACCCACCTCCTCGCTCTGTGTGCTGTGGGGGTGGGGAGAAGTGAGAAGGAAAAGAAAGTAGTCCTGGTCCGGTACGGGAATGTACGAGACAACGGGAACTCCTTCCCTCTCTTCTCCGCCCCTCCTGTGGTTGCAGAGCGCACCCTAATGTCCCTCCTACCCTCTCTTTGCTTCTCCTCCGCCTCCTTCTCAGCAGCCTTCCTTCACTCCTCCCCTCTCCTCCTACACTGCTTCCTTGCACTTCCTAGTCTGCATTTCGGACTCGGAGCAGGGAATGGCTAACACCATGGTCTCTGTGCGCAGCTCCGACCTGGGGCCCCTCCGCTGGGACGTTGTCACCAACCGGCAGCTTTTCCTGCAGAAAGTCTCCTCCAGGCTGGGCCCCAGGGTGAGAGCGAGGGGAAGAGGCACCGGGGGGGATAAGGCTCCACCTCCAGGGTCAGGGACTCAACCTCCAGGACCCGGGAGCCCTGGGCCCGGGTGGACCCAGGGTGATGGCTCCACACGGGGGCAGACCCAGACCCAGACCCAGGGTGAGTCCGCATGACCAGAACCCTGAAATGCTGCATGTTCCCACACACAACTTATCCTGTCAGGGTGTCGCGGCGCAGCGTGAGTGCGACCGAAGGGAAGGAAACAGAGTTTAGATGCATCCACACAGCGCCGCTGCGTGATTCAACACCAGCTGGTCCTGGCTGTGTGTAGCTGCTGTTGTCGTCACGTCGGTGTGTGTCGGTTGTGTTGCATAGCAGCAGACCATCTTTCTGCACCTCTGTGTTTGTCCTCAGGGGACGTTGAAGGAAAGATGGAAACTATTTTCTTTTTGTCTCGGGCTCTGTCCTTGTGCGGTTCTGTTTCCTGTCCTTTTGTGTGTCTGTGTGTACCTGCGGAGTGAATGCTGTTGACTGGGGTGAAAGGTCATGACTGCAGGTCACTGCTCCCTGCAGTGTGTTCTTGTGGATGACGTGCACGCTGGTGATGAACTGCAGAGTGTGTGCATTCTGTGCATCACAGTACAAATGTCTGATGTGTATATTGTGCGTTTGTGTGTGGATAAAATGTCTGTCTGAAAGCAGCTCTTTCTGCTGGTAAAGGTCGCGGTCTGAAGCACAAAAGCTTGCCTGTCTGTGCTGACGCTCAGGAACAAGCGGACGCCCTTTGACCTCTGAGACCACCATCAATGACTCCTTTGAGTCTGGGTCTGAATTGATCCTTTTAATATTTGACTCCTTGATAGAAATCTCTTCCTGTCCAGGTTTGTCCAGCACGTCCAGATGTAGACGTAGAGGATGTCCGACAGCGTTTTTTGCACGAGGACAGCGCCCAGCGGGTCGAGCTGGCGCTGCTCAGCCGTAACGCAGCCCGTGGGCGCGGCAGCGTACCAACGTCTGCCCTGTTTCCTGATGCAGCGTTTAAAGGTTTAGGTGTGAAGCATCTGAAGAAGAAGAAGCATACGCACCGATAGCATACGCACCGATAGCATACGCACCGATAGCATACGCACCGATAGCATACGCACCGATAGCATACGCACCGATAGCATAGCGCCGATAGCATAGCGCCGATAGCATAGCGCCGATGTCTGATTTCAAGATCTCAAAATGAATATTGTCCAATCATCACAGGGGACGGCTAACTGCTAGCCTACGTACCGAAGGACTCCGGGGTTCGTTTGTTTGAGCCCAGAGTCTTTTCCTCTTACGTTAAACTGACGGGATGGCAGTTTCTCCGAGCCGATTTCCGTTCGTGCTGGTGCAGCATGCCTAATGAAGCGTCCTCATTTGTTGAGTCAGCGTTTATGTCCTAGAGGCTGTTGAAAAAAAAAGGATCATCTTGTTCTTGTCGAAGGATTAAGATGGATGACATTGGCTGTTTACAAACTCTGGTGTTGTAAATAAAATCCAGATGTCTTTGTCATGTCAATAGAGAGGTTCAATCCGGCGTCCTGCTGAGAGGAGAACAGCCCAGCGCTCCGGCCGTACACTTATAATGAGAATTACGCTAAAGTGTGGATCCAGCAACGACCAGGCTGACGTCACCCAGCTGAGTTTCCATGTATCTGCAGCAGGCAGGAGGCCGCATGGTGCCGCCGCCAGCTCTTACCTAACAGCGTCTAAGAGAATCCAGCTGCTTTCCGTTAGCCCTTCATCCAAACTGCAACCAAATGAAGCCAGATGTTTCCTGCTCCGGACTGGGACACGCTTTCCTGCTGCGCTAACGTGTGCGCGCTTGTGTGTGTGTGTGTGTGTGTGTGTTAATGTGAGGTAATGTCATTGCAGTGAACACACAAACCTTCATAACAAGCAGTTTTTTCACAGGTCTTTGTGTTTCCTTCCCTGTGAGGCAGAACTCAGGGGGAAAACAACCAGCAACCTCTCTGGATCATCAAGGTTCTGAGCAGCCCATAATAAGACGCACACAACACATCACTAAAGGAACAATACATTACACAGCAGGAAGTGGGTGTGTACCGGTGCACGTCACATGACGCTCCTGTTTGTGTGTAAACAGACAGCGTGGCTTTGTGTGAGGCTTCAGGGGGACGAGCTGAATGTTCATAATCCCATAACAACGTCCAGAGACGGCTGAATGAAGCCACGCCCCAGCCTGGTCACATGACTGCAGCGAGGCTTTTCATTGTTCACTGGCACCCCTGAAGGAATGTCCCACCAGGAATCCCCCAGATTGAGAGAAGGTACGCCTCTGTGTCGTTAAAGGTGAACAGGAAGTCGGGTTTTGTTTTCCTGATGGGCGGGGGATCTGTAGATGTTCACCAGACAGGACATGTAGCTGAGGGGGGGGGGGGGGGGGGGGGCGTCAGAACACGTGAGTGAATGTTTTGAGCTGTAAACTAGAGGAAACATGCAGCAAGTGCGACTCCCAGAGAACCGGGCCGGTCTGACGAGGCCTGCTGGGACCCGCCGGCTCGGCTGGAGATCAGGCTGCAGGTCCTGAACGTGCACCCAGCTGCTCTCTGATTGGACAGGACATTGACGTTCACTGCTCACCATGACAACAACAGCTGAGCCTGAACCTTCCAGACAGCAGATCAAAACACATAAAACCACCGCCCACACTGACCAATGAGGTCTCCGTAGAACGCCATCGTCACTGAGCGATGGCGTTTCTGTTTGGTCCGGGTTCCATTAGGATAAAACGGTACAATCCATACCATAATAATAACACATTTACATCCGACCTGCACAGGTGGACACGGTTCATACGAGCGGGTCTGTGACGAGGAGCTCCAGTCTTCATCGTTCCTCTCTCCCCCAGGCATCCCCAGACCTCGCACCACCACAGAGCGAGCAGCGGCCGCCCAGGGTCCGGCAACAGCCAATCAGCAGCCGCCGTCACGGTCCACAACCCCAGCAGCAAAAGCTGCTGCGAAAGGAATACCCACAAGCCTCAGCTCCTCATCGCTGGGGAGTAACGAGAACAACGGAGCCCCACGCAAAGGTAGGTGAGGAGTGCATTCCCCCCCCCAAAGAAACGTTGTGGCGGGATGGCACAGGGGTCAGCCGGGTCAAACAGCAGGGTGTTTGTTCTACGAGTCCGGTTCTATTCACTATGAGATCACAGATCCTCATTAAATGGACTCCAATACTCAAAAACATCTGGTTTCCATAGCGATGCTGTGATGATGTCATCGTACAGAATCTCCTGTTGAATCTTTCCTTCAGATTCTCCAGCACCTCAAACAGGAACCCAGCCGGCCGAACACCCCATCAAAAGCACCCCCCCTGTGGGTAAACACAGTCAGCCAAAGCCCCTCGTAACCAGCGCCAGTGCTCCCAGTGTTCCCAGTGTTCCCAGTGTTCCCAGTGTTCCCAGTGTTCCCAGTGCTCCCAGTGCTCCCAGCGGGTTCACTGCTGCTCCAAAACCCCCAACGAGGCACAGGGCGCTGTCACTGCAGGCCAAGAGCCCCCCTGCAGGTGATGCATGCATGGATGGATGGATGGATAGAGCGATAGAGGTGGGGTTTGACTTCCTCTTCATCCTTTCGTCAGGTATCAAGACCTCGACTGTCTCCAACCACAACAGAGGAAAAACAACGAGCGCCAGTCAGCCCCCAGCGAAGACAGCGACGGCCAGCCCCCCAGCGAAGCAGGCGTCCCCGTGTCCCCTCCAAAGAAGCAGCTCAGCCAGACTGAGCCGCCTACACAGCACAGGTGTGTGTGTGGGGGGGGGGGGGGTCAGATGAAGCGAGGCTTCAAAGGACCAGGGAGATGCTGTTTCAGCTCCGTTCTGATCTCAGGTCAGTCTGCATCACGGCCCAACAGGAACCCCTGGACCAGTAGAAGCAGCTGATGCTCGCTGCAGTGTGGGCCTGTGGTTACAGCCTCACCCCATGTGGTGTGTCTGGTGGGGGCCCGGCGCCTGACTCTGTCTCCCCCCTCAGAGCAGCTGTCTGCAGCCTTCTGCAGGTTCTGTTGAGCTCCTGTGCTTTTATTCTGACCACGATGATGATGATGCATCATCATCATCATCATCGTGGCTATGTTCCGTGGAAAGATTCCCCTTTATGTTTGTAATGCTGTGAGGATGTTAGCACCGGTGGAGCTACAGACATGCTAACTGTTGTGAATGCTGCAGCGGGGGGGGGGGGGGGTTACCGGTTCAAGGAGTTTCTGAAGCTGAAAGGGAGTCGTGTATTTAATGTTGTGTAAAATTAAATAAGCAGTAAAAGATTGTGTATTTCCTGACCAGGCTAAAACGCACCGACCAGCAGGATAAGATGGAGGCTCCTCCCACCCTCTCAGGTCATTGGTTCAGTCCCGTAGATCATGTGACTCTGATGAGAAAGAGAGAGAGAGAGAGAGAGAGAGAGAGAGAGCAATAAGGAGTTTAATGGAATGCCTCACACCACCTCCCTCCTCCTCCCCTGCAGCAGCATCCCTCCCTCACTTTGTGTGTGTGTGTGTGTGTGTGTGCGTCAGTGGGTCAGCCTGCCTTTTGCTTCAGCGGAGGAGGACGACCAATCAGAGGAGAGAAATCCTCCCTCACAGAGATGAGGACTTCCTCTCATTCTCATCTCTCCATCTTTACGGCTGGATGATTCGCCGCCACCTGGGACGATGGAGCAGGAAGCTATTTTTACCTCCTCTTCTCCTCCTCCTCTCTGGACTCCCGAAGTCTCTCCTTCACTCTGTATTCCGCTGAGCCGCTGAAGGGCAGCTAACAGCTAGCAGATTGTTCTTCCTCCTGTGAACGCTCCTTTTTGATTTTTTATCCTGTTTTCTGATCTTTCTTTGTGGAATCCTGTAGAATGATTCTCATCTTCTTCTGTCATTGAAGAAGAAAATCCTTTTTAGTTTTAACTGTTGTGCATCTCAAACATTTTCAGTGTGCCAGTGTTTCCCAGGAGTCTTTGGGAACCAGTTCCAACATTCCAAACTGGAACCATCCTTCTAAAATCAGAGTGCTGGATTACAAACAAACAATGTTATGGTCTCCCAGACTGTCTCTGTCCAACTTCCACGTGAAGCTGACAGCCAAAGGACTTTTCCGGAGCCTTCAGCTGCCACCAGGATGCCGGAAGAACACTGTGGTTTTCCACGCAGGTCTGGATGTGTCCCGTCTTCCATCTCCTACTGTCATTCATCACCACAATGTGATCGATCCTTACAGCAATCATCCATCCATCTGTCCGTCCGTCCATCCGTCCATCCGTCCATCCTTCATGCTGGTACACCCTCCTGCTTCTATCCAGCAGCCTTCCTCCTCCTCCACTTAAACATCGGTCGGGTGGAGTCGGGGGGGGGGAGGTGCCACCACACCCATAAAAGGAGATAATCCCAGTCTGAGATTAAAACATTTCTCATTCGTGATTCATTTAAAGAAACAGTGATTTTTATAATGTCTTTACACATCAAACCCTGCTCAGCACCTTCAAACGCTTCCAGTCCTCATGTCGTCTGTCTGGGTGTGGTTGCCGTAGTGATCAGGTTGGCTCCAGCCTCCTCCTCATCCTCTTCCTGTGCTCCGGGGGGGGGGGGGGGGCAGGCAGCCATTGTTGCCTCCGTCTCTCTTCCGCCGTGAGGCTTTCTGGACACTGAAAGCATGTGTGGTGGTGTTGGTGGTGGGGGGGGGGGGGGGGGGGGGGCGTGTTTGAGCAGTAGCGTGACAAATAGACTGGACGGTGTTTATCCACCATGAAGGAAGCAGCCACAGGACAGAACCAGGAGGGCCCATCTGCTGTTCCTCACTGGGGGGCGACCATCCTCACATTAACAGTAACGGGACACGCTGCTATTTTTGGACTTCCACGTTCGGTTTCTGGTAGGAAGACGTTCCTCTCAGTCCAGATGTTCCCTGCTGGCCGCTTCTATCCCAGCTGCACGTGTTTGGCTGCAGACCGTTTGTCCGGCTCCACAGACCCGAAATGTAGGTTAGATCAGGCTTTAGTCACGGCTGGCTCTGATGAGGCGGCATTAATCTGATGTGCAGCATTCTTCACGAGGCTGGATTAAAACGTTCTCCCCGGGCTCAGCCGGGATGTTCAGAGATTTGGGGTGAATCCTGAGCGATGTTCTCTCTGGCGGTCAACGGCCGTCACATGCAGATTAATCCACATCTGATCTGGAATCTCATATAAACACAAATACTGCTTCACCTCCGTTTCAACGAGGAGCCGATTATTGTTCCGCTGCTCTGTAATTATCGGATCCCTTACTTCTGAACCCACTGAAGTCTTCCCCGTCCACAGCTGCCTGACTTCTAGCTCTTTTCAGTTTTGTGACCAAAAGCAACAATCCACAGAGTCGGTTTCCGGCAGTAAAGCGTATCTGACAGAAAGGTTCAGAGAGTCCAGTGCTGATGTTTGTAGCTTAGCATCCGCCGTTTGCCCTGAAGCATTGATTATCTATTGGTCTATTGATCAGAATCCTCTGTGCAGAGAAGCTTTTTAAAATGCATTGCGTGAATATAAAAGATAGAAACCAGTTCCTGCTGCATTTACGTCTCTCATCTGTCCTGTGGCTGGATGATGTCACAGATGCTTGTTGCTAGGTGACCAGATGATGCCGTTTGCGTGTTAGTAGGTCATGTAGACAACATGTGTCATCACATGAAGCTTCTTTTTATAGCAACATGTGAAAGCAACTTATGGTTGAACACAAACCACTTATTGATGAACATTTACTGTTTTACAAACTAGACCTAAAGCCCCCCCCCCCCCAAAAAAAACAACAAATTGCATAAACTACTTATCTGAGCTAACAACGTTTGCACTGCTGGAGGTTCTAATGACCCGGCGGGAATTGTCGTTTGTGATGCTAACAGTGTTGTTCTTCTCTCAGTCTGGGTTCAGCAGCTCTGCATGACAGCTTGGCAGGCTCCAGGTATACAGACCATCATCATCATCATCATCATCATCGGTCACATCGACCATCACACATGTCAGCCGGAGACAAATGCCTGTAACGAGATGTATTTAAAAACGAAAGCTGGAGTCTCATCTCGATCCGGGTCGTGTTCTGGATCTGGCACTCGGAATGTTCTCCGGATGCTAGAGGCAGGTTTTAACGGTCCAGCGGTCACATGATGAGTCACGTGATGCGTCGTCCTGACAGGGATTTTTAATCTACCAATGAACGACTAGGATGGGGATGTGTGAGGATGAATTAGGAATTCCTTCTGAGACATCCTGAGTCAAACATGTCTCACTGCGTCCCACGCTGACTCGGCCATCAGGCGTTCCGTTCTGCTGGCGTTGGTGGTTGGTCCGTCAGAACATTCAAACGGTTTAGTGAACAACCTTTGGCTGTGAGCTGTTGTCATGACACTGATTGCTTCTGTCAGGGAGATCCTCCGGCCTCCACACCTGCAGGTAAACCTGGATCCGGGTGTTATGGTCAGTGGCTTCCAGTAGGGGGCAGTATCTGTGAGGAAATCAGCCAGTCTCTGACAAACAGGCCCAATAATTTAGCTTTGAACCTAAAGATTCGGCTTCATCTGAGGATTCTGTGTCTCAAATCACACTCAGAACAAGTCAAACAGAAGTTTGAGCTTTTAGCACCCAACAGCGGATTCTCTCACCTCCAGTCTTCTGTCCTAAAGCTTATATTGTCCCTGCATTTTAGTTGTATATAGTGAATATACAATGGACAATATAACTATTTTATTTTTTAATGAATGTTTCTCTAAATTTCCCTTTCCCTTCTCTTTATTTAACTGCTTTTTATATTGTCTTTGTTCAGCTGCTGTGATGCTGAACTTTCCACACTGAGGGATCAATAAAGTTTTATTTTATCTTAAACACTTCAGTCCAGTCACTCATGCCCATGATGCATTTCTCTGATAGAGCGTATTCTCATTCAGATGAGAGCGACGAGAGTGTGCTCCGTGTCGTTTGTAGTTGTGTAGTTGTGTTGTGACTCTTCTCCCTGCTCGGTTGATGGGCTGAGGGGATATTGTGTGTGTGTGTGTGTGTGTGTGTGTGTGTGTGTGTGCTGAATGTTGTTCCTGCCACCCAAACACTAAGAGGTCGGTGTTTTCTTGCAGTGGATAAAAGTAAGCCTCGGGAGGCACCAACCAGACCCACAAACGCCACCAGCAGGTCGCCGGGCGCAGCAGGCGGAGAAGCCGCCCACAACCAGCAGCAGCCTCCACCTGGCCAGGTAGGCATCTTAAAATGAAGTATTTCTGTAGTTAATTCTTCTTCTGTGGTGGTCCTGGTGAGGCTGGAGATGCCTCCACTCGGGCGTTTTTGAACAAGTCGGATTTAATAGTGATGACATTCTTGACACTTCTTTTCTTGTTACCGTGGAGATGTGAACACAACTCCAATGTAAACAAATAAATAAAAGAATGCAAGAATAAGACATGACGGGTGTTGCTGCTTCTGTCCATTTGGTTCTCTATTTCCTAAAGGACTGCTTTTGTGTGTTTAGTTGTTGTCTTTTATTGTTAAGGTTTTTTACCATCGACAGGTACCAGACGTGGTGAAGGCTCATGCAGGGGTGATACCAGTCCTCCCAGGGCCTGCCAGTGGCAGCTCAGGCACCACCGGCGCCGCTAGTGTCGGCTTCAAAGCAAGGACAGGTTCACGGGCCAGCCCCAGAACAGGGTCCCGCCTACGGAGCCCATCCAAGACTGGTGCAGCTGGGACTGTGGCGGCCGACCCGACGGTGAAACCCAAACAGAACCAGTGCAAAGAACAGGTGGAGAAGAAGAACCAGGTAATCCACCAGCTGAGGAGGCTGCTGATCCAGGCGAATAGGAGGGTGGAGGCTCTCGCCACAGTCATCCAGCATCTCTTCAACGAGGTACTGCATCCAGAACCGGCCCACAACCTCAGTGTTTTAAAACTGGGTTACAAATCTAATATCACAGGATGAATATTTCTGCTGCTGGTGGTGATGAGGGTGGTTTCATGTTCATGCTCCAATCAATTGATCAATCAGAGCGAGGACACACTGATGTCCATGAGGCCTGTCCTGCATGGGACAGGTGAGTAACCTGACGGGTCTGAACCTGTTCCGCTGCAATGAGGGGAAATGATCACTTACCTGTGCTCCACCCTTTCCCTTGAGCAAAGCAGCCGCAGCCTGTAATTAAACCAGCAGCAGCTGCTAATGGCCGTTTAGCTTTTCTGAAACCACACCCATCAACAACATCAACACCCGCTGCCATGGAAACAACCTGCTGCTGTGTGACACCTGGCTACAGTAGGTGTGTGTGTGTGTGCGTGTGTGTGTCATGGCAGGCTCACAGGTAAAGCTGGAAACACTCCCGCCCCACCCCTGACTTTGTTATTGATTCCAAGGATGGTATGCTGTAAAGTGTGTGTGTGGGGGGGGGGGGTGAAGGAGGAAGGAAGGAATGCAGCAGCTGCAGCACTGAAGCACTTTGTTGTGTGGATGTGTGATAATGTGTGTATCATGAATACCGGTGCTATCTAATCTGTCCTGAATCCAAGATACCCAGCGGCGGGACGGGGCGGGATGGGGCGAGATGGGGCGGGGTGGGGCTATTAAAAGCCTGACTGTGTCATTTATACTGGCACCATAATAGGACTTCAGTACCAGCAGCGTCTCCAGCAGCGTCTTCAGCGGCGTCTCCAGCAGCGTCTCCAGCGGCGTCTCCAGCGCCGGGACGCTTCAAAGTTCAGCTTGTCTTTGTTTTGTTGGTGAAGTTAAAGTGGGACGCTCGTCCTCCATGCTGTATCTGCGTGGAGACAGAACCCGGTTCCTAAAGACAAACGTGTGTTCAGTGTTGAGCCCTGATTAGACTGGGACCAGTAGAACCCATCAGCAGACAGACACGACTTCAATGCAGACACACCAGTTTATCGTCCAAAGCAGAGACAATACGAAGAGGCTGGAATTACAGGCATTCCTCCATTCCATAGCAGCCGAGCAGGAGGAGCAGAAACCCTGGAGGGGGGGGGAGGTCAGGGAGCCCTGTGGTGAACAGGTAGTGTGGGAGGAGTGGAGGTGGCGAGAGAGTGAGAGCAGGAGGAGGTGCAGAGAGAGAGAGAGTGTTTGTCTGCCGGTTGTGATCACAGGAGGAACCAGACTGAAGTCCGAATGGAGCATTTCTAAGGGAGGTTGTGTGTCTGTTGTGTGTGTCTGTTGTGTGTCTGTTGTGTGCGTGTGTGTGTGTGTGAGAGAGTGTTGGGTCTATGGAACATGGGCTCCTCGACCAGCAAAGCCTATACGAACACCAGGATGGCCCCCACTCACAGCATCAAGACGAAACACAAGGTGTGTGTTGACTTTTGTAGACGTGTAAATATGGGCTCACTTTAACTGTCGGTGCTCTGGTTTGTGTTGTCAGTAGTGAAAGGGTAGCACTGGGCTGTGTGTGTGTGTGTGTGTGTGTGTGTGTGTCCTGGAGGGGGGGTGCTGACTGGGGGGTGGTAATTGGTAAATGGACTGTACTTATATACTGTAGTGCTTTTCCAACTTCTCCGTGCCCAAAGCACTTTACAATTTGACCTCACATTCACCCATTCACACACACATTCACACTCCAGCGGGCGACTGCTGCCCTGCGGGGGGCGCTGCTCGGCCCACTGGGAGCAAGTTGGGGTTCAAGGACATTTCGACACGTGGACAGTCAGAGCCAGGATTCAAACCGATGATCTACTGGTCACTGGACGATCCACTCTGTACCAGATGGTGTACACTGGATGGTGTGTACTGGATTGTGTATACTCGATGGTGTGTACTGGATGGTGTATACCTGATGGTGTGTACCGGATGGTGTATACTAGATGGTGTGTACCTGATGGTGTGTACTGGATGGTGTATACCTGATGGTGTATCCTCAATGGTGTGTACCGGATGGTGTATACTAGATGGTGTGTACCTGATGGTGTGTACTGGATGGTGTAAATTGGCTGGTGTATACTGGATGGTGTATACTCGATGGTGTGTACTGGATTGTGTGTACCTGATGGTGTATACCTGGTGGTGTGTACCGGAAGGTGTGTTTATCTGTAAACTTGTGTCTTCTCTCTAGCGTGACGAGGTCTTGAAACAGAAGGAGGTTCTGTCGCTGACCTTTGCAACCCTCCGAGATGAACTGGGTGAGGATTCTCACACACACACATGTAGATCATGCACTTTATTTTGTTCCTAGAGGCACAAGCTAAAGGAAGAGGATGTAGATCTTGCAATATAATGATCGCACGTTTATTGTGATGTATGTCCTGCATCAGTTGCCGTAGGTTCGTACTGCGCATGCTCGGGTTCTAGTTAATGGTCTTGTGTTGTAAAGCCACGCACGGGAGTAAGAGGCAATAAAGACGTGTTACCGAAAACAAGTATCTGTTCTCCTTGCACGAACATTTTACAACACACACACACAGAGCGCTGTCACCCCTCTGTAGCGCCTCCACCGGGTGACCTGGTCTGTCTTCGGCTCAGTTCTTCTGTGTTTTGGGTTTTTTCTGTGTCTAGCGACAGCCTGCAGCAGTCGTCGCGTTTCACTCCAGTGTTTGGTACACTGCTTCACCGAAGCATGCTGTGAGGGTTTTGTTTGAACCTGGTTATGGTGTCAGAAAGACCATGGCCAGAACCCACCTCAGTCTTTGTTAGCTTTAATTCAATACTGCTTTAATCTGGGCCTTATTTTTGTCCCATGTCCTCAGTGTTGCAGGATAGTGTTGTCACACCAGTGGACATGTTCTGTCACATGACCGAAAGGCTCAGCTGTTTAGCAGAGAGTCAACGGCTATATTGAATTCAATTGTATTCATTTTTACTTCTATAGCGCCAGATCATAACAGAAAGTTATCGCAAGGCACTTTACAGGGAGAGACCTGCAGGGAAAGACAAACCCAAGTTGACCCACAAGAGCAAGAACTTTGGAGACGGAGGCAAGGAAAAACTTCCCTTTAACAGGCAGAAACTTTGAACAGAACCCATAGTGGGCGCCATCTGTCTGACCGGTTGGGTTGAGAAGGCGGGAGAGACAAGAACAAAGAGAGAGACAGAGAGACAGACAGAGAGCACAGGAGCAGACAAAAACAAACCACTGACTAAAGAGCTAATATATAAAGCTATAAATGCTAATGCTAGCGATGTGGACATCAGTGTTGAGGGACACAGGTCCAGGTTCTGCAGCACCACGGAGAAAAGGACCTGAAAGAGAAAGAGGGACAAACAGAGGGAGAGAGAGCACAAGACTACAGGGAAGAGAGAGAGATTACTCACATATATTTATAACATGAATAACCAGATAAAGGGGGAGGAGCTCAGTGTGTCATAGGAGGTTAAGCCACCAGTGCTGGCCTATGACAGCATATTGATTATTGTATCGATTAACTATAAGCTTTGTTAAAAAGGAAAGTCTTTAATCTACTCTTGAACATAGAGATGGTGTCTGTCTCACGAACCAATCAGGGAGCTGATTCCACAATAAAGGAGCTCGATAACTGAAAGCTCCGCCCCCCTGTCTGCTCTTGGACATTTTTGGAACCACGAGCAGGCCAGCATGTTGGGACCGCAGGGTCCTAGTGGGGCAATACGGGATAATCATCTCTGTAAGGTAAGGAGGGGCCTGGCCAGTGAGGGCTTTAAAAGTAAGTAGAAGGATTTTATATTCAATTCCTTCTCTAACAGGAAGCCAATGCAGAGACGCCAGAGCAGGGGAAATGTGTTCTCTCAGTCTGGTCCCCGTCAGAACCCGAGCTGCTGCGTTCTGGATCAGAACACGAGCTGCTGCATTCTGGATCAGCTGGAGATGTTTAATAGACCTTTTGGGAAGCCGGACAGTAAGGAGTTGCAGTAGTCCAGTCTGGAAGTCACAAAAGCATGGACTATCTTTTCTGCATGTTTTCGGGTTAGTAGGTGCCTGACCTTTGAAATATTGCGAAGGTGAAAGAACGCAGTCCTTGAAATATGCTTTATCTGGGACTGAAAGGACAGGTCCTGATCAAAGATTACCCCCAGATTCTTGGCAGTGGTGCTGGTGGACACTGAGACGCCATCTAGTTCAACTACAACACTAGAACAAACATTTCTGAGATGCTTTGGCCCAAGAACCAGAACCTCAGTTTTATTTAGATTTAATAACAGGAAGTTCTCGGTCATCCAGGAGTTGATGTCCTTAAGGCACGTCTGAAGTCCAGACTGCATTACCCGGACCTCACGCCAGCGGAACCAGTGAAATCCTCACACACACAGTCACTCATTAAAAACTTAGACATTCTTAACAACAGCAGGATCCCCCCCCCCCCCCCCCCCCAACACACACATAATCTTTACTGCCTGTTTGACCTTTGACCCATAACTTTACATACAGAACTGAGGAATGTCAGCAATGCACAAACCCCTGCTATGACCACACGCACACACAGAACGAGGATCCCTGTTTGTGTGTTACTGCGATACTACGTTCTGCTGCTGCATTATATAACCCACTGAATGATGACTCAGCGGTTCAGAATCTGAACTATGTGAGTGTGGAGAAAGTTGCAGTCGCAGCAGGGAAGAGGTTCTAACCCTTTATAATAGATCATGAACAGGGAGATCTCCTGTCTTTGTTGTTCATGTGGGATTTAATGTATATTATATATTATATCATCACGGGCTGAAACCCTGCTGGCACCAAACGGGCCAGCGATTCCTCGTGTCCCACCCTGAAACAGTTAGAGGGAGCAGCATCATTCACACGCCTCACTTCCTGTCAGGTGACAGACTGGCAGTAAAGTCTCCTCTTGTTTTCATCTCCTTCAGACACGTCGTCCCAGCGCTGCAAAGATCTGCAGAAGGAGAAGAAGGAGGTGCGCAGCAGCTTGGAGGAGGCCCTGAAGAAGCTGGAGGAGCAGCACAAGGAGGAGCTGCTGCGGCATGAAGACAGGTGTGGCGGCCATCTCTGTGAAAGTGTGGCTGGCGTTTATTGATGTGAAGACTTTATGATGTCACCTGTGAGTCCGCGTAAAGACCTCAGGCAGGTCAGGTGGGCGGCGGGGCGGGGGTTGTGCTCTCAATGCCAGCTGTTAGTGGAGGGGTTGGCCGGTCCACCTCGCGTTATGGGCTCAGGTGTGACCCGGTTAGAAGGTTCTGCTGGGGACACACTCTACAGAGCGCCCGCCAGTGTGTGTGTGTGTGTGTGTGTGTAACTGTGTTCCTGTGTGTGTCAGGTTGAGGAGCTTTTACCAAACAGAGTGGGACAAAGTCCACCAGATGTACCAGGAAGAGGCCGACAAATGTCGCACTTTAATGGAACAGCAGGTCAGAGCACACGCACACGCGCACGCGCACACACACACACACACGCACCTGCTGCTTTCGTTGGTCGTCGTTGGCCTCAGTCTAGTTGTTGTGCGTCTGCGGCCTCCAGGTGGAGGAGCTGAGGAGGAGACAGGAAGCAGAGAGAAAGAAACAGGAAGTGAGTCACAGCCACATGATGGCGTCTCTGAAGCTGCAGTACGAGACGTCCATGCAAGGTCGGTTCCGTACCCCCACCCCTGCAGACGGCTACCAGCTGACCCACAGACGGACTCAATGTTGTTCATCTGTGTGTCTGTCTCATGTCAGAGATGAAGAGGCTGCAGCAGACGGACATGGAGGGTCTGGAGAAAGCCCTGAAGGACACGGAAACATTGCTGTCGGTAAGAAGGTTCTTATTATTACTCCACCGTAGTAGATTCTGTACAGTAATGTAATCACCTGTCGCAGGTGTGAATGAGTCTGATCCACCTCTGATCATGTCGTTTACATCACGTCTGCCCAAAGCTCGATCGTGACTTTTCCTCTTTGTTTCTTCTCCAGGAGAAAGTAGCTGAGGTGTCAGCAGAGAAGGAGTCGCTTAGTGAGAAGCTCAAGATGGAGGAGGAGAGGAGGAGGCGCATACTCAGTGACAAGAATCTGGTAAAGGTGACATCCTGAGGAAAGCTTTCATTTCATTTATAGGTGAAGTCCAGGAAGGACCCGACCCAGCCGACCCAGTGTCCTTCTGCATGTGTACAGTAAACGGACCTGTTTAAATTTAAATGAACTTTATGAACACAGTGACAAAGACAAATCTCCTGAGCAGTATTCAAAAAGCTCCTAAAAATACTTTCTATGGGCTTGGTTTTGCATAATACTTAGCGTCTAGCAGGGGCTCTCATTTGTGTTTATCTACATGCCCGTCTCTTTGTGTTCGTGTAGAAAGACTCACACACTGTGTATCTGGAACAAGAACTGGAGAGTCTGAAGGTGGTGCTGGAAATCAAGACCAACCAGCTGCACCAGAAGGAGAAGAAGCTGTCGGACATGGACAAGCTGGTGGGCGTCGCTCATTACGTGACACTGTCCACGGCCCACTGTGAGGCTGATGTTCTGGTCCGGCAGAATCCAAACCAGTCACACCAGTGTGTCTGTGTGTTATAGATGGAGGCAAATGTAAAACTGGAGGAGTGTCTGAACAAAGTCCAGCAGGAGAACGAGGACTACAAGGCCAGGATGGACAAGCATGCTGCTCTCTCCAGGTGCGTCCTCCCTCTGCTGCCTCGGGTCCCATCTGGGGACGCCTAGACTGGATTTAGGGTCCAGGAGGTCGCCTAGTCCATCTCTCATCCAGACATTCTTCATCTCATGAGCTGTAAAACGGAAGATTTTGCTGAGATGTATATTAATCAGGAATAACCTGCTCCTCACATGACAAGCAATCTAAATGAAAACATGAAATCCATGATGTTGGGCAGCAGACATGATTTATTGAGAAGTATACCTGGCGCCTCTAGAGCTCTCTGTCTCCCCCTGCAGGCAGCTGTCCTCTGAGCAGGCCATTCTCCAGCAGACGCTGCAGAAGGAGTCCACCGTCAACAAGCGTCTCTCCATGGAGAACGAGGAGCTGCTGTGGAAGCTGCACAACGGCGACCTGCTGGGGAGTCCGCTCCGCCCCTCGCCGACCTCCCCCCTCAGCTCTCCGCGGAACTCCGCCGCATTCCCAACGGCTGCCCCCTTGTCCCCCAGATAGCCCCAGCATCTCCTCCATCCTCCGGGTCCTCCTCATCACCTGTTGAGGCCTGACAGACAATCCACAAACACGCTGCTGGACGTTACTGATGAGCGTGTACGGCTGGATTAAATCTTTATTGCAGCATCTGATGGTGGAATCTGTGGCTCTCAGTCTCTGAAAAGACTGCTTTTAATTTGTGCTTTTTATGATGAAGAGCGGATAACAGGAACACCCCAGAGCGCCTTCCCTCCGTTATGATGGGGGGGGGGGGGGTTGTACAGTTTGCGTTCTGACCATCATGTTCTTCTTTCCTGCTGGTTTGAAAGGGATGGATGAGAGAATCCTGGCTTTGTCTCTTTTGTGTAAAATGAACCCGAGCTGTTTGGGATTGGTGAATTCTGGGAATGACGGGTAAGTCCTGGTGGATCGGATGAGTTGTTTAATCTTCTTTTTAAACCTCTGCTCATCTGTGGCTCTGAACCTTTGATCCGATGCATATCTCCTCACAACCTCAACCTGAACCAGATTACTCTGTGGAATGTAAACCCTCCTTGGATGCTAAATGTGCGGCGTATTTAACAAGGATTGTTTGTGTGTTTGACCTTTGCCCTGAAAGCATCACCTACACCCAGAGGGCCCAATTCTACCTTGTTTTTCATTATTTCAGACCCAGAATAAAGACAAGATGACAGAAAATATAAGCAATATTGTTTTAATTAAAATGAAAATAAATGCAGATTTTTTAGCCCGCTTCTCTCCTGCTCATGTCCTATTGGCTGAAGGGAGCACCAATGATGTGGCCTGCTGCTTTCTTGGGGTCAGGATGGTTGGAGGATGTGTGTCACGCCATCCTGCCATCTGTTGTGAGTTGGTTCTTTGAAGTTCAACTTGAATCACACCTGAGAAGGAACAAAAGAATAAACGCAGCAGCTGCTGTTTTTCACATGCGGGACTTGAACTAACCACCTGCTACACCTCACACCACCACGCTCAGTATCACTATTGGTTGGGTGGTCACAGGACCCCAAGCCTGGACCGTGTGTGTCAGGTTGAGGAGGAATATTACGTATCAACTGTACATTTTAAGTAATCCTGCTAACAGACAAACAAACAAACACCTTCAAAAGCGTAACCTCCTTGCAGAAGTAACTCGTCTAACAGCGTCTAGATTCTACAAATCCCCTTTTACGCTTTACTGAATGATGTGCGTGATTTACGTGAGTTTACCAGGGCACGAGAGATCAGAGTGTTTTCTTTTGAGGCGTCTCCTCCTCTTCCTTGTCCTCCCTCTTTCGCTTCTTTTCGTTCGAAGTTGGACTTGGGTCCCATAATCTGGGGCGGAGAGGTCTACTGCAGATGAAAAAGTGAAAAAGCTTATCGATTGTTCTTGGTATCTTTATATGGCATACATGAAAATTAAAAGTCAATCGTGTTGATGATCTTAACAGAAGGTGATCTTACCAGGGCACGAGAGATGCGAGTGTTTTCTTTTGAGGCATCTCCTCTTCATTGTCCTCCCTCTTTCGCTTCTTTACATACGTAGGACTTTGGGCCCATAATCTGGGGCAGAGAGGTCTACTGCAGATGAAAAAGTGAAAAAGATTATTGATTGTTCTTGGTATCTTTATACGGCAAACATGAAAATTAAAAGTCAATCGTGTTGATGATCTTAGCAGAAGGTGATCTTACCAAGGCACGAGAGATGCGAGTGTTTTCTTTTGAGGTGTCTCCTCCTCTTCATTGTCCTCCCTCTTTCGCTTCTTTACATGCGTAGGACTTTGGGCCCATAATCTGGGGCAGAGAGGTCTACTGCAGATGAAAAAGTGAAAAAGGTTATTGATTGTTCTTGGTATCTTTATACGGCAAACATGAAAATTAAAAGTTAATCGTGTTGATGATCTTAACAGAAGGTGATCTTACCAGGGCACGAGAGATGCGAGTGTTTTCTTTTGAGGCATCTCCTCTTCATTGTCCTCCCTCTTTCGCTTCTTTACATGCGTAGGACTTGGGTCCCATAATCTGGGGCAGAGAGGTCTACTGCAGATGAAAAAGTGAAAAAGGTTATCGATTGTTCTTGGTATCTTTATATGGCATACATGAAAATTAAAAATCAATCGTGTTGATGATCTTAACAGAAGGTGATCTTACCAGGGCACGAGAGATCCGAGTGTTTTCTTCAGAGGCGTCTCCTCCTCTTCATTGTCCTCCCTCTTTCGCTTCTTTTCGTTCGAAGTTGGACTTGGGTCCCATAATCTGGGGCGGAGAGGTCTACTGCAGATGAAAAAGTGAAAAAGATTATTGATTGTTCTTGGTATCTTTATACGGCATACATGAAAATTAAAAGTCAATCGAGTTGATGATCTTAGCAGAAGGTGATCTTACCAGGGCACGAGAGATGCGAGTGTTTTCTTCAGAGGCGTCTCCTCCTCTTCATTGTCCTCCCTCTTTCGCTTCTTTACATGCGTAGGACTTGGGGCCCATAATCTGGGGCAGAGAGGTCTACTGCAGATGAAAAAGTGAAAAAGATTATTGATTGTTCTTGGTATCTTTATACGGCATACATGAAAATTAAAAGTCAATCGAGTTGATGATCTTAGCAGAAGGTGATCTTACCAGGGCACGAAAGATGCGAGTGTTTTCTTTTGAGGCTTCTCCTCCTCTTCATTGTCCTCCCTCTTTCGCTTCTTTACATGCGTAGGACTTGGGGTCCATAATCTGGGGCAGAGAGGTCTACTGCAGATGAAAAAGTGAAAAAGGTTATCGATTGTTCTTGGTATCTTTATACGGCAAACATGAAAATTAAAAGTCAATCGTGTTGATGATCTTAGCAGAAGGTGATCTTACCAGGGCACGAGAGATGCGAGTGTTTTCTTTTGAGGCTTCTCCTCCTCTTCATTGTCCTCCCTCTTTCGCTTCTTTACATGCGTAGGACTTGGGGTCCATAATCTGGGGCAGAGAGGTCTACTGCAGATGAAAAAGTGAAAAAGGTTATCGATTGTTCTTGGTATCTTTATACGGCAAACATGAAAATTAAAAGTCAATCGAGTTGATGATCTTAGCAGAAGGTGATCTTACCAGGGCACGAGAGATGCGAGTGTTTTCTTCAGAGGCGTCTCCTCTTCATTGTCCTCCCTCTTTCGCTTCTTTTCGTTCGAAGTTGGACTTCGGTCCCATAATTTGGGGGAGAGAGGTCCGCTGCAGATATTAAGTGCAAAAGGTTATCAATTGAGGTTACATGGAAAGCTGTACTGGAGATCTACAACTCATGATGGCGCTGACATTAATGGAGAACACCATCATGAAAGCAATAAAACAAAATTGGTGCATCATCTTACCGTGAGCTGGGGAGGGACAAGTTTAATTCATGTTCTCCTTGAACGAATGGATCATGCAGGAGCTGATCAGGTGTTGGGCGCTTCGCGGGGTCCAGATGCAGCATTATTTTGACCAAATCCTCGAAACGCCGCACATTGTTTGCCCCTGCAAGTGGAGGTAGATGCCTGGACGGAATCTGCATTAGAAAACGACCGTAAACGTCAGGGGCCTCCCTCTTCAGTTGTTGGAGAGTTAGGGCTCTCTTACATGCATCACAAACAAGTTGACCTTTGATTTGCTTTCACATGAACAGTTGACAAAAAGGAACCTACTTGCAGGAGATCATCCAGGGATGTCGCAGTCGCTGACCTGGGTGTCTTGGCTTTAGGTTTCTGAATAGACAGCATTGTTAGTGAAATTCACAGTACAGTCGGACAAGCAGGCAGACATCAATGTTGCAGCAGCGAAATAGACAGTAGTGGCGTTACCATCAGTTCCCAGGCCCCGGTGGTGGCGTTTCTCCTGAAGAAAACACTTGTTTTCACGCCAGCATTGAGCACGTGGTCCGGCGGCTGACCCAGTCGTTCCACAATGTGCTTCATCTTAAAAAGAAAGCAACACAATTTGGACTGGGTGTCATGGCTGTCGCACAAAAACAATGCAGACGGCTCAAACTTATAAAAATATAAAGGATGTTTTACCAAATCTTTCTGATTGGTACATGGATACAATCTTTGTCCAATGTACAACTCGACAGCTGTGCAGCCCAGAGACCAGATGTCAATGGCCTCTGTGAAGTGAGTGCGCAGCATGACTTCCGGAGCCCTGAAAGGAAAAACAAGTTCTTTAAAAAAATCCTAGTTCTTCCATTTCCCCAGCTTGCAGGAGAACTTTCAGATGCGTCCAATTTCTCACCTGTAGCACAGGGTCTGAATATGTGTGGGCCGCGTGGTGGCAGACGAGTCACAGGCCAAGCCAAAATCAATTACTTTGATTTTATACGGCTTCTGTGTGTGATTAACGACCATCAAATTTTTTGATTTCAGGTCCCCATGGATGATCCCCAAAGAGCTCAAATGAGCGAGTGCATTGGCGATCTGGAAAGTTATTAAACATATAACTTTACACAAGTCCACTGGTACAAAAAAAAACTCTTCTAAACTCTTTCTGTGCAAAAACAATACCTGCTGGATGATGGGTCGAATTTCAGAGATGTGGAGCGGAAAGAAACTTCTCTCTTCCATCACCTGGTGCAGGCTTTTGTCCAGCTTCTCAAACTCCAGGCAGTAGTGCCCCTTACTGATAAATGAGCCGTACCATTTAACAATATTGCACTTTTCTGGGTCCAGAGATTTCAATTTCTGCAGGACCTGGGGATAGATAATCATGCATTACTGCAACTGGACTCATGCAGGTTAGACTGCAACCGTCCGTTGATGAGCCCCACTTTCATCACCTACCTCTTCCTCCTTTAACTCATCACGCAGGTACTCTTTTAGGGGAGTCATTTTAATTGCAACCGCCTTACTGTCGCTCCCCCTGGTGCACTGCGCGACTGTTCCATATCCACCCTTTCCCAGGAACGCTTTCAACTGGTAGGTGTTGGATTTTGAGTTCAGCACCTGTCCTATCTTTACAGATTGGGGCCGGGTGTCGAAGGCGCCCAACATGGCAAGATTAGGAGCCTGTGGAGTGGATATAGTCAATTCCAGCACAGCAATAGCATGATAATTATATGACTGTCTACTATTTGTTTCCGTTTAGACACATGTAGTTAAGTCATTTGTGTGGTCCTTTGTCTGCCTCTGCAGGCAGCCATTGCCACTAACTCCGGGTACCCCCCATGACCACACGGCCTCAGAGCGGGGTTGGCATTTCATTCTATATTTTACCATATAAAGTACGGTTTTTACCATTGAAACAAATGCCTATTTTCCATACAATTAACAGAAAAATGTTAATTGTTTGGGCCGGCATACATGTAATGTCTCCATTAATTTCATGCATACAGGCTCTCTGTGTGTGTCTCTCTCTGTCTGTAATAATATTGAGTAAGAAATAATGTAAAAAGTAACTCAAATCGATTGGTGTGCGGAGCTAACAATATTTATTTTGCCACAGTTTGCAAAGGCCATTTTAAAACAGTATGTTGTGCATTGATCTATGAAAGTGAATACAAATTATGAACAAACTAGAAAAGCACTCGGAGGAATTGAGGAACAAATTCTGAAGCTCCATTGACTGCAATGCTACCGAAATTTTCAAAGTGAGCCAGTATCCAGGATCTCTTCGGGATCATCACCAAAATGTACTAATATTTTCCTGGTAACATTCCCAACATTTGCTGAAAACTTTGTCAAGATCCGTCCAGCCGGCGTTTGTCCAGCCGGACGGATGGACAAACGCCGGTGAATACATCCCCCCCCCCCTCCCCACCGCCTCAGTGGAGGAAAGAAAACAAAAAACTGCCTTAAAATGACATTAAAACTGACATGTACAGTAAGTAAAAGCCAAAAACATTTAAATGTAAATAGGAAGTGAAGAAAACTCACAAAGGTATTGTTGTTTTCCGTCGTCAGATCGTTTTGGGAAGTCATTTGTTCAGAGGTTTTACTGACAAAGTTTTTACTCGATGAGACTGTGTTAGCTGAAGTAATCTGCTGTCTGCTGAGTCTGTTGTCTGCTGAATGTCCGGCACTATATATACTGGGTAAGTTGAAAGACATCAAAGCATTAAAGCAGTGTTTATGATGGGTTGCCATGGAAACCGCTTTGAAGTTGAGATTTTCTTCAGCTGTACTTTAAAATACTTTTCTCAACATGACTTTAAAAAAAATACAATTTTACAAGACAATTGACATTTACTGTCTCTTATAAAGTCATAAAATCAAGAAAATATTTAGCAGAATAGGGAGAATAAAAAATAAAATAAAAATATTTCTTCTTTGGGGCGTTTTGTGAACAAAACTCATACAGAAGCAGGAAACAAAATAAGGCAGGACTTATAATGTCTTTCATATTTGGGCACAGACAATTCTGCGAGCTGTTGTCCACACGTTGTCTTAGCTAAACTGGGAACTGACAGGGACACTTTGATTGCGTGATGCGTTTAGGTAAGAATTGCAGTGCATCTTGGGAGTCTGTGTTTCATTAATCACCTGACTTCATTGGGACCCATGTTGGTACCCAACCACGCGCCATCCACGCTTTCATTTAAATGGGACGCGGCCTGATGAGCAGTGAGAAGCGCTGTTGCCTCTCAGCAACAAGGTCACGGGTTTGAATCCGTATAAATTAAGGTTATTGCCATCAAATCCGGGTTCGAATCCGACCTGTGACGTTAGGCGGATTGTTGCACTAAATCCCCCGTAGAGTGTGTGTGTGTGTGTGTGTGTGTGTGGCTGATTGTCCATCTCCGATGAACTGGCGGCTTGTCCGGGGTGTACCCCGCCTCTCGCCCATTGACTGCTGAGATAGGCAAAGCGGTTGGAATGGATGGATGGACATTTAAATGAGCCCTGCAGCTGACGTTCATCTCTCTCCACGGTCAGAAGATATAAAAAAAACTGTGAACCAGACAGGAGTGTTTCTTTATGGACAGATGCCAAAAATAAAAACCTGAACTGTACATCTCAACTGGTTGAGTCTGATATTTTTAACTCATAAAATACTTAAATATGCTGTACTTTCAGTCGGCAGACATTTTGGCTCTTCATAGCACCAGTTTATTATGTCGTATTGCGACGTACGGCAGAAAAGGAACAAGAGAACTGTGGAGTGCATGCGCGTCCGTCACGCAAACAGGATGAGCAGGACGTCTCTAGGTGGCGCACACCTTCATATCTAGTCCCGAGCGACTCCCCTGCTCCAGTGCGCCTGAGGACTCCGGCATCACTCCTTCAGCACACAGATGTTTGTTAAGATGAGTGAATGAGGATGATTCAGCAAGGTCCGGATCCCAACCTTCATTGGATCAGTCACTTTTGGACTGCGGAATAGTTCTGTACAAGCCGGTCGCTGTTGTGTTAAATCTGACCTCATTTACAGAGACCGGCTCACCGAACCCCGGGTAAGAACCACTGCCTTAAACCATAAGACAGAATGGGAAGCTAGTATAAACAGACTGCGGTGAAAGGAATGTACCTTGTTTTGTTTTGCATGTGTTCTTATGGATAATCAATACATTTTGCAGAGACACAAAACAGTAATTTGAATGTTGTGTTTAAATTATTTTATTTTCACCAGGGGTGAGGTTTAGAAACAGAACAGCCAGAAGACCTCGTGTGGCTTTGTGGATTTATTTGTTTTTTTTTTAAAAAAAACAGTTTCACAAATGTTACCGAATGATTCAACACCATGACATAAAAGTTTAGGAGAACAAGATATGTGTTTTTTATCGGCTGGTTATAATAATGAAATAACACAAGTAGAAGAAGTTGGCGCTGCATTATATTTATAGTTAGGTAGGTAATATCAGCTAAGAGGTCTCAATATGTAATATATTATTAGCCTAAGTTATTGTTTCGCATCATGACGCTTCTTTATTCAAATATCACGTGCAGCGTGCTAGCAGGAAGTCTCCGTGAAGGGTAAAATCCATGTTCTTGCATTCTCGCTGTTTGAATGGAGAAGAACTCGCAAGATGAACTCTGATACTGGAAACAAAATGTCAGACTCGCTTCAAATTCAGGCCAATCAACAGGCTGCTTTACTTGTGTTGACGGAAGAGCTTCTTCCATTGTCCAATCACAGTCAAGTCACGTGACGAGGGTCGCCCTATCACAGGACTGTTGCATTCAGGTGCAATTAAATAATGGGGACACTCAACTCTGAGCTCTGGGTTGACGTGAGTCGATAAGAATGACTTATTCTTTAAAGTTTAAACTAGCGAGACGATGAAAGCAAGATGCTGAAACAACGAATGATGATGATGAATATTTTATTAGATAGTATGTTGGAGCAGTACAAGTACAGCCAAACAGTAGCATGTATTACAGTACAAGTACAGTCAAACAGTAGTATGTACTACAGTACAAGTACAGTCAAACAGTAGCATGTATTACAGTACAAGTACAGTCAAACAGTAGTATGTACTACAGTACAAGTACAGTCAAACAGTAGTATGTACTACAGTACAATTCAGTCCAACAGTTGAAAGTCCTTCGTACATAATTCATCGATGTAACGTTACGGACAATTTGGAGGAATCACTTCGCCTAAATACTAAATGACGTGTTTTGGGAGGTGGAAGGAAACGAGAAAACACGGATAACCGCGCGAACGCGGTGGGAACACGCAAACTCCACACGGTTTCACGAACCGGCGCTTTCTAACAAAAATACGTAAGGTTTTCAAAAGACGACTCCGGTGGGACTCGAACCCACAACCTTTGAATCACTCCGCAGATGATTGCCTAGAAGTCCAATGCGCTATCCATTGCGCCACGGAGCCACCTGTTGATCCGATAGCGTACAGTAGATATGATTGTTCACATCATCTTCCACGGGAGCTGTTCGACCGGAGAACCTCCACGGTGAGCCGCCGTGCGTCCTCCTCAGTCCCGGTGGGCCGCCGTGCGCCCTCCCGGTGGGCCAGCTCCTCCTTCTCTCCATCGCAGCTGCTTGTTATATATTCTTTAATTTAACGGTGGTTTATGAGGAGTTTAGAACTTTTTGTAACTTTTGACAAACTAAACCGAACTCTCCTTATAAAATGCATCATCTTCTTCTTCATCATCTTCTTCTCCTTCTGGCTCCTTCTCCTTCTCGATGTTCTTCATCGAGCTGGAGACGGGTGCTGTGTGTGCGTGTGTGCGTGCGTGTGTCTGTTCACTCTTTTCAAACCTTTTGATAAAATAAATTTGCTGCCAGATATTTTCTGAACAGGAATGAGAGCACTACTTCATTCAAACACATCCACACAGGAGGAATGTCGTGTCTCCTCTTTATTAGCCTCAGGAGACAGAAACGGTTTCCCAGCTTCACCAAACCGCTTGGATCTTGTCTTCTGGTTCCTCTCGGAGACGTTTGAAGGCAGAACGTCCTTCACAAGAAGCTCAGGACGGTTCCCTGCTTCCCGACCTGGTGCGGCTGCACCGAAAGGAACCGAATGGCAATCCTGAGGACGAGAGCAGAGCTGTCGATCAGGTGAGACAGGTTCCGTCTCTGGGTTCAGGACCGCCGCTGAAGCGTGTCCTAACTAGCAAACACAATACACACACAACGACGCAGCATGTGGATCAGAACCCTGAGCCGACAGGTGTGTGGGGTTCTCCTGCTCGTCACTGGACGGGCCGACACTCCATCAGAACCACCGCGGAGGCAGGGTCGGCCTTACGAGGGGACGCGCTCCCCACTGACAGGAAGTAGTTTCAACCGGATCACCTTTAAACCCGCTAGCAAGCAGAGATCAGCTGGAGCTCACCTGTCTTTGCTCAGACCCAGTTCTTTGGTCAGGAAGTCAAAGATCTTGGCGCTGTGCTGCTTGTTCTGGTCGGCGCTGTCAGTTACACCGATAGCGCCGACACTCACAATCACACACGGCGAGCAGGAGCCGCCCGTCAGCATCTGCAGCCCGGTATTCACCACCAGGTGCATCCTCTGAAAGACCAGCACAGAACTCAGATCAGAACCAATGCGTCCCGGAGACCCGGAGACCCGGAGACGGAGGCTGGACCTTTCAGCGCTTTGGTATCAGAGCATTAATGGATCCACCCTGGAACCGGCGCCGCACCGGTACTGCTAGGTAGGGTTAGCAACTAGAACTATGACCCAGCATCCCGGGAGACACACCTGAGGCAGGTGTGTCTATAGACTGAGAGGAAACACACGCAGCTGATGTTAGTCCATCCATCCATCCATCCATTGTCTTCCGCTTATCCGGGGCCGGGTCGCGGGGCCAGCAGCCTAAGCAGGGAAACCCAGACTTCCCTCTCCCCGGCCACTTCCTCTAGCTCTTCCGGGGGGATCCCGAGGCGTTCCCAGGCCAGCCGAGAGACATAGTCTCTACAGCGTGTCCTGGGTCTTCCCCGTGGTCTCCTCCCGGTGGGACGTGCCCTGAACACCTCACCAGGGAGGCGTTCAGGAGGCATCCTGAATAGATGCCCGAGCCTCCTCATCTGGCTCCTCTCAACGCGGAGGAGCAGCGGCTCTACTCCGAGCTCCTCCCGGATGACTGAGCTTCTCACCCTATCTCTAAGGGAGAGCCCAGCCACCCTACGGAGGAAGCTCATTTCAGCCGCTTGTACCTGCGACCTTGTTCTTTCGGTCACTATCCAAAGCTCGTGACCATAGGTGAGGGTAGGAGAACGAAGATCGACCAGTAAATCGAGAGCTTTGCCTTTCGGCTCAGCGCTCTCTTCACCATGATGGATCTGTGCAGAGTCCGCATCACTGCAGACGCTGCACCGATCCGTCTGTCGATCTCTCGCTCCATTCTTCCCTCACTCGCGAACAAGACCCCGACTAACTGATGTTAGTCTAGTTTTACTATTTGAGCTGGCTCCAGTCTGGTGGTTCCTGTCTGAGCAGCTCAGGATGGGACAGACAGCTGTCACATGGGACAGACAGCTGTCAGCTGTTCTCCGGGGCTCCTGCCTCAGCTGGAACACTGGATCATTCCCAACAGAGGGACATCAGCTGACCCAGCTGGACTCTGACCCTGCAGAGGGACATCAGCTGACCCAGCTGGACTCTGACCCGCATGGACGCGCTTTTGGAGGAGCCTACCTGCTCAGGTTTCCCCAGCGCCGCGGCGACGCACGCGCTCAGCGCCTTCATGAAGTCCTCCGACACCGCGCTGGACGGTAAATTAGTCTGGATCTCCACGAAAGGCATTTTACCGTCAAACGTGTCCGAGCGGAACTCCAGCCAGGATAGGGCCGCTATTCGTGTCACGTGGGTCTCGCTGTCTCCGCCTCTCGGGGCGGAACCACGCCCCTTTGTAACTATTTGATAATTCCGTCTGATCCTCTCCTTGGGAGGTCGTGGGCTGGTTGAGGCTATACCAGGTTAGCTTAGGTCAGTGCTTCTCAATTATTTTCTGTCGCGCCCCCCCTAGGAAGAAAAAAACATTTCACGCCCCCCCCGAAAAAAAAAAAACACTATTGTATCCTTATTAACATACAAAGAAATATAAAAAAGAAAGAAATATATGTCAACTTACAACAAATAATAACTTTATTACCATTTTTTTAGTCTGCAACAGAAAATGAGGAAGTCGAGTCTTTCTTCTTCCCCCACTGTATATTGTTTACAACCGCTCTTCTTCTGCTAATCCTCCCTGCGCGACTCTGACAATCAGGGCGCCACTGCCAACTACTGGAGTGGATGTGCAATTACACTTTACTCTCGTAAGGCAAAAAAAACATTTTCTCCGCGGACACAGGCGCCCCCCCTGACATCGCACCGCGCCCCACCATTTGAGAACCACTGGCTTAGGTTAACCGAAACTATTACTAGTTTATCTCAGCGGCCAATCTGACTCCAGGGATATTTGCCTCCAGAAAATGGTTAACTGCGTTTGTGTCGGGACTTTGCTTATTTGTTGACTACATAAATAACCCCTTGATAATGAAACCTTGACCTGCAGTTAAAGCAGCTTGGTGTCAGAGGAACGCCAATGGGAGCAAGATGTGTTCAGCCACATTGAACAAAATACCATCAAATACCACTGCAGCGCAAGTTAGGGGTCATCAGAACCCTGACCCACCGGGCCCAGAACGGTGGGTCATGACTGCAGGGATCATTAGCATTCACAAAGGAAATGCTCATTCTGATCTCAAACATCATTTGTAAAAGTAAACTTGGGACTTAAAGGGTTCCATGATGTAACTAAAAAATGTAATTGTATTACCTTTTGTGGTGTGGTTTAGTCGGTTCATGAAAAACATAATTATATTTGAGGAATTACACAAGTACACATTGTTATGTGTGAAGAGAATGTGAGATGTAATATCTGACGGAACAGGTCCAAGAGTAAACACTGCTAATTTATTGGAACTAGTCAAGCAGCTAAACAATCCTTCGGTCTGAATAAAAGAACGTTAAAAACAGTGAAGACCACGAAGACAGAATGAACCTTTTCCAGCGACTATCGAGTATAAAAGCTGGTAACTTGTGAACGTCATAGTTTAGACTGCTTTGTTGTAGAAAGTAATGAGATCGAGGGTGTCTGCGCTGCATTAATATACATTATGTTTCACTGGTACTTGACATTGTTTTATTTGATATAGTTTTTATTTATGTGGTTATTTTATATCTGTATTTTTATTACTTTTATTTCATATGTGTATATATTTTGGGGGCTTGGAATCTCTGTCCAGGGACAACAGATGTAAAATAGCCTTTTGGCTAATTCTGGCACATTTACAGAAATGCTTATTAATGTGCGCTGTCCCTGTTAAATAAAGAATCATTCATTAAGTCACTACATGAAGTTAGACAAGGGCTGGCTCGGTGGCGCAGTGGTAAGCACTGTTGCCTCACAGCGAGATGGTCGCAGGTTCGTCCCCGGCTTGTGGCCATTCTGTGAGGAGTTTGCATGTTCTCCCCGTGTCCGCGTGGGTTCTCACCGGGTTCTCCGGCTTCCTCCCACCTCCAAAGACATCCAGCCTAGGCTGATTGGTTACACTAAATTGCCCGTAGGTGTGAGTGTGTGTGTGGCTGGTTGTCTGTCTCTGTGTTGCCCTGCGATGAACTGGCGGCTTGTCCAGGGTGTCCCCTGCCTCTCGCCCATTGGCTGCTGGGATTGGCTCCAGCTTGGCCCGCGACCCGATAGCGGAATAAGCGGTGAGAAAATGAAATGAAATGAAATGAAATTAGACAATTAAGATCTTAAAAAGCGTTACGAAGCATTGAATGGAGTTCAGGCGGACATTAGGTATAAAGTTAGAGAAATGTTGGCATTGCTTTCATTTTTGCTGGGGGGGGGGGGTACACCTGGCATCAAAAATGCAAAAGTAAATTTTTTGTGGTAATGTTCTGGCGAAAATTCGCAAAAATGTTTTATTTTGTGCTAAAAATGTCGGCAGACGGGTTACCATGGTAGCGAGCATGTGTGCGTGCATGTGTGCGTGCTCGCTATGAACATACTTTTGCTTCCGGGTTTAGAGTGTTTCTGGCAGAGCGGCTTGAGACAGAAATGAGGGACGCTGTCCTGCAGCATCTGTTTGAGACAGAAATGAGGGACGCTGTCCTGCAGCATCTGTTTGAGACAGAAATGAGGGACGCTGTCCTGCAGCATCTGTTTGAGACAGAAATGAGGGACGCTGTCCTGCAGCATCTGTTTGCTATTTTGACCAAAGGCTGGCTCAGATATTTCATATAAGTGCCTGAGAACTGCGATAACTTGTGGAGGAAGGGTGTAATATGTCTCCTTTAAGCACTAACAAGTATAGAAAATGAGCAAAACCAAACATTTAGATGAGTTCAAATGGATAAAAATACTGCACAAATTATTTTGACCCTCCGGTTGAAGGTCACGTCATCTTTTCTTGCCCTCCTTTCAATGGAAAGAGATGTAATCCTACTATGGAGAAGGATTGAGCAGCGTTACTCTGCCTCTGATTGGTTGAGTTAGGGTAAGACTGCCAGGACAAGCCAATCGTTAGCCCGCAAGTTCAACCCAATCAACCAACCAGAAGCACAGTGGGGTCGCCTTCGCCGTAGTAGGAATCCAAATTCGGCCTCGGTAAACTCATACTGGTGAGTTTGCACAAGCCGAGGGCGTGGCTTGGTCGTTTGACTGACATGTGTGTCGCCCAATAGAGCCCGCCCCTGGGGTGAAGGGGCGGGTCGGAGAGTGACCAACATTCGCCAGTCGGGCTGCGGCCTCAGAGGAGCTGCGGCTGACCCGTTCTCCTGACGTCCCGTCGCCATGTCCAACAACAACGCGAGCAGCAACGTCATCATCGCGCAGCGGGCCGTGAAGCAGCTCCGGTTCGAGGCCGGTATCCGGAGGGTCAAGGTACGAGCCGCCGCCGCGCAAACACGGAAGACTGTCGTGGAGACGACGCGCAAACTTTCACGCAGTGAACGACAACCGAACGAGTTCGCTCCGCGGCCGACGCGCGTTTCTGCTTCCGTTACCGATTAACGGCGACGCGTTTGTAAAGTTCGTTCCACTTAAGCTCCGTGAAGTGAACTAGAAAGGACCGGACAGCAACAGGGCCGCGTGACACGCTGTTTGTGTTTACGAGTGACGTCATCGTTTCCGGTCCACAGGTGTCCCAGGCCGCTGCCGATCTCCGGAACTTCTGCCTGCAGAACGCCTCCAAGGACCCGCTGCTGGTCGGGGTCCCGTCCAGCGACAACCCCTTCAGGCCCCCGAAGTCCTGCTCCCTGTTCTGAGGTGGGCCTGCCTGTTCCTCACATGGGGGGGACAGCCTCTAACGCACTGTGAAAGTGGCCTTCTCCATAGTAGGCACATGATCTCGCCGTAGTAGAATAACAGGCGTTATCAATAACCGTTCAGGGCCCTGATGCTGAATGGAACGCAGCCAGCAGTAATTAAACACACCTGTGTTTCTCCCGACTCTGACTGGAACGCGGCCGCAGTAATTAAACACACCTGTGTTTCTCCCGACTCTGACTGGAACGCGGCCGCAGTAATTAAACACACCCGTGTTTCTCCCGACTCCGAATGGAATGCGGCCGCAGTAATTAAACACACCTGTGTTTCTCCCAACTCTGAATGGAATGCGGCCGCAGTAATTAAACACACCTGTGTTTCTCCCGACTCTGAATGGAATGCAGCCGCAGTAATTAAACACACCTGTGTTTCTCCCGACTCTGAATGGAACGCGGCCGCAGTAATTAAACACACCTGTGTTTCTCCCGACTCTGACTGGAACGCGGCCGCAGTAATTAAACACACCCGTGTTTCTCCCGTCTGACTGGGATGCGGCCGCAGTAATTAAACACACCTGTGTTTCTCCCGACTCTGACTGGAACGCGGCCGCAGTAATTAAACACACCCGTGTTTCTCCCGACTCTGAATGGAATGCGGCCGCAGTAATTAAACACACCTGTGTTTCTCCCGACTCTGACTGGAACGCGGCCGCAGTAATTAAACACACCTGTGTTTCTCCCGACTCTGACTGGAACGCGGCCGCAGTAATTAAACACACCTGTGTTTCTCCCGACTCTGACTGGAACGCGGCCGCAGTAATTAAACACACCTGTGTTTCTCCCGACTCTGACTGGGATGCGGCCGCAGTAATTAAACGCACCTGTGTTTCTCCTGACTCTGACTGGAACGCGGCCGCAGTAATTAAACACACCCGTGTTTCTCCCGACTCTGAATGGAATGCGGCCGCAGTAATTAAACACACCTGTGTTTCTCCCGACTCTGACTGGAACGCGGCCGCAGTAATTAAACACACCTGTGTTTCTCCCGACTCTGACTGGAACGCGGCCGCAGTAATTAAACACACCTGTGTTTCTCCCGACTCTGACTGGAACGCGGCCGCAGTAATTAAACACACCTGTGTTTCTCCCGACTCTGACTGGGATGCGGCCGCAGTAATTAAACGCACCTGTGTTTCTCCCGACTCTGACTGGAACGCGGCCGCAGTAATTAAACACACCTGTGTTTCTCCTGTTACCTGTTAACGTGATCTGTCTGTTTATTGGTTTGAGTGTTTCTCGCGTGTTCTTCTGCCGCCAGCAGAGAGAAAGGCGGGCCCTGTCCATGAAGGCGTCTCGGCGTCTGCCCCCTGCCGTGGACCGAGCCAGCTGCCCCCCCCCCGGACGGTGTAACGGGTCCGATGGGTTTGGGGGAGGGGACTCTCTTATCATGGCTCCATCTGTTACGTTCAGGCCGAACCAACCTGCACACGAAGCCGCTCTCGGTTTACTCTAAATTCACTGACCAATGGCGTCGCTCCGGCGGGGGGACTTCAGCCGCTATTGGTTGCTGCACAGGTCCTGTTTGGTGTGAATCAAACACCGTTTTTTTGTGATGTGTCTTAAAGTGTTTGTGATAATGGTGAAGGAGGTCCAACATGGTGCAGACTTTAACCCTTTCAGTCCACAGGATGTGACATCACATCTTCTGTATATACGCAACGGCCCGATCAGGCTGCTTCTGTTCACCTTTCTTCCTGTCTTGTAATCAAACGGTCAGTGCTTTGGATGTTCAGTCTGAATGGGTATCGCTTCACGCACACACGCGTTCATCAATGACTTGGATTAATCTTTCTCCTCCCTGGGATCAATCAAACTGCTCTCAGCCTGTATCTTTATTAAATGTGAGCACGTTTTCTGAAATAAATTCCCTTTTTCACACAATCTGCTGTTTGAGATGTCGATGTTCACCTCTGTGTCCATTATTAATGAAGTTTGTCAGGGGTGGGGGGGGGGGGGGTTACACCTGGCAGTACGGTAATCATGAAAGGTTGTTACCCTCGCCGAAGAGGAGGCGAGGGTATTGCAATTGGGTGCGTTTGTTTGTCTGTCTGTCTGTTTGTTTGTTTCTGTCTGTCCGAGCGCATAACTCAAAAACTAGTAACCCAATTGACTTGAAAGTTTTACACAAGCAAGGTTCTGTCCTTGGCTCGGTCCTCCCCGAGAATGGCGCTGATCCGGATCTGGATCCAGATTCTAGAATTATTTTTACATCTGGAATTGTGCCTGTGCTGTAAACTGCCACTTTAAGAGGGAGGGACACGAATGGCATGATGGGAAAAAGAGTCCAGAAGGAGTCTTGTAGTACGTTCCGGAGCAGCAAGCTAGAGCAGGTTTGGCCCCTCTGATCTGGAAGCCCTGTTTACTGACCCACAAGATCCAATAGTCTATTGGAGGCGGGGTCTGCAGTCTCTGATTGTCTTTCCAGTTTTACATTGATCTGGATGTTTGTCTGCTGCTGAACCGCCTACCTGCAGACAGGCTCACCTGGATGAGTTCACATCATACCAGACTGGATACGGTCCTGGAAGCATCCTAATTTGGGATGGAAATAGTCCATGCTGTTTTTGAAGAACACTAAAATCGGTACTCAGATCTACTCGATTGATGATCACGTGCCCCTCCCGTCAGACACATCCGTTAATTATATCGAGGCGGCAGGTCGTTTATCAAGCATGTATAAAAACTACAGTCAAAGTGGACCGTGTGCAGCTTGGATCAAGCCCGGCCTGCTGGTTCTGGTCCGGGCCGTTAATTAGAAGAAGTGGCTCCACCTGGACATAAAAGCGGAAGCCGCCCAGCTCAGGTGAGCACACCTGATGAAAACAGTCAGCTCGCTGATGCTTGTCGTTAGAAGTGACTCCGCCCCTCTGCGGCTAACGCCACTAAGGTGTGCGTTTGTGCTTCCAGATGGCTTCCAGGTTCGGTCGGAGGGGGGCAGGACGCCTGGAGCGCCCGGGTAGCAGAGGTTTGTCTCCGGGAGAGCCGCTTCCCGACCCCCCGGGTGAGCCCCCTGACAGAGACCCAGAGGACCCTCTCAGGGTGAGTAACATGAATAGAATGAAAGAGGCTGGTCGCTGTGATCCTGGGGGGGCGCCTGTACCCTGCAGGAACAGCTGAAGCAGATGGGTGAACACGTGGCGAGGCTTCAGGACGCGCTGAGATCCGAACGGACCAAAGTGAGTCTCTGGGTCCCAAAACGTTCATCCCGCTGCACCTCCTAAATCACCAGCTCCCCCTTTCCAGTGTTCACACCTGCAGCTGAGGAGCAACCACCAGGAGGCAGAGTTGAGGAGGCTGGAGCAGCTCGTTGGCAGGCTGAAGGAGCGTCTGATGCTGCTGACGGACCGGCAGAGAGAGAGGGCCCCAGGTGAGGGCCCCAGGTGAGACTCGGGTCAGAGCTCGCAGCAGGAACTGCTCCGGGTTCATCGTCTGGCGTTTCCCCGTCCAGCCATAGAGGTGCTGAACGTTGCCCCCGGAGGTCAGGGCAGAAGACAGCAGCCGACCAGACCCATCAGGTCCACCTCAAAGTAGGCCGGGTGTTTACCGAGCTGACCGTTCACCCCCCCCCCCCCCCGCTTCCTAATCCTCACTCCCTCCACCCTGCAGACAGGAAGAGGCTGCCTTGCGTCTGATGCTGGAGCGCAGGGAGGCGGAGCTAAGGGAGGCGATGAAGCTTCGCCACAGCCTGACCACTTTGCTCCATGCACTCAGAGTCGACATGGAGCACGTGAGGAGGGTGAGGGCCTTGCTTCTTCAGACCGGGTTTGAGTTACCGTTGGTTACGGCGCTAGGCCTGAGACGAGCGCCTGCTATCTCCTGTGGATTCCTCTTCCTCAGCTGGGCCAGCCGGTTCTGGAGCCCGATCAGAGGCAGCCATTCGTCTAGGTTTTCACACTTGTTGTCCTCTTCCTGAAACGAGGTTCACGAAGCCGCGCCTCTGAAGTGGCGTCAGACCTTCTTTAGTTTAGACCAGTGAGAATCAAAAGTGTCACAGACTTCATGTCGCTCCAGCTGACGGCGATTAAAGGTAATTCTTCAGAATGAGCGTTGGATCCAGAGTAACGGCCGGTCTCACCTCTGAAGACGCTGGTGGGGGACGGGGACGGGGACGAGGCCGGCGCTGAAGGCGACGTGCTGGAACAAGCTGAGGCGGCGCTGGGTGATCACGTGACGGGAGGAGTGGTTCAGAGCTGGAGGCGGGTCCAGAACCGGCTGGATGAGGTCCTGTCTGAGGACCCAGGTGGGGTACTGTTCCACGCTGTCCCTGCTAGCTTGGTCTCCAGCTGTGGGTCACCAGACCGAGCCTCTGACCCACAGGTCACGCCGGCGCCGGTACCGACCATGATGAGCTCGTGGCCCGACTGGAGACGGACCTGAAGGAGAGTCAGCAGCTGGTCCGGTTGCAGCAGCAGCTGCTGCAGGTACGACGCTGACCGCGCAGACGCTCGCGTTCCCACCGGTGTCGGGACTCCCGTCCTCGGCGTGTCTCTGCAGGACAGCGTCGCCTCGCCTGTCCCGTCTGAACTGGATGACTCCTACTTTTTGGACGAGTGGGAGCGTCTTCGGGGCCGCTGGGCGCAGCTCGACCACCAGAGGAGGACCTTCGAAAGGGAGAGAGAGTCGTTTACCGACGCTGCCATCCGTCTCAGCCGTGAGGTGGGACGACCTGCCGGCCCCCGAACGGCTGGCGCTCACACACACACTGTTCTGGTGTGTGTGTGTGTGTGTGTGTGTGTGTGTGTGTGTGTGTGTGTGTCGCCAGGCACCGGCCTCCGGTTGGCTCGGTTCAGCGCTAATGATCGCTCGTGTGTCCGCAGCGCTGCGAGTTTGAGCGCCAGAAGGCCTCCCTCCTGAAGGAGCAGTACCTGAGGGGGTCTCCGGCTGAAGGAGAGCCCAGCAGCCGGAGGGGGGGCCCGGCTCTCTGTGAGTATGACCTCCAGGTGGAGCAGCGTTCAAGGACTCTGCTACAAGCTCTGAACATGTGGCCGCAGGTTCATCCAGTTCTGGGCCCGGTGCCCCCACCACCCCGTCTTCGCTTCCTGGAACCCCTCAGGGAACCGTTCAGACCCCCAGCACACCTGAGCTGTACTCCGCCCTCAACCTCAGCAGGTCCGACGGGTCGCGCGCCCCCCCCCCCCCCCTCACGCATGGCTCCGTGGAGCCCGGATTGATTTAGACGATGTGTAGTTTGTCCACTCTGGCCTGTCCGTTGCTCTACCTGCTGCTTTATTGGTGCCGTCTTCGTCCCTCTGCTGCATCAGAACCAGTGAGGGTGACCGGTCGGAGGCGTGGGACGGCCCGTCGGAGGCGTGGGACGGCCCAGACGGAGCGATGCGCCCGCCTCAGACGCCGACCTTCAGCGGCCATTATGAGGACAGGTGGTGATTGGACAGGGCACCCTCCTAAACTTTATCAATAAAGTGAATACATTTTATTCCTCCGTGCTTTGTTCCTCCTTTTAGCTCTTCAGAAAGCATGAAAGGTGATTTTTACCGTCTGAGTTCAAAGCCCGAGTCCAGATGAGCAGAGTAATAAGCTGTTAATAACACTATTGATCATGTTATTGCTGGACATCAGAACTCTCCTTACACTAAAGGCTTCTGCCTGTTAGTCTGGCGACCCCCCCGGCGCCGGTGTGACGTCACTCCGCCCTGATTGGAGAGCTGGTGTGCGTTGATTGGAGAGGTCAGGTGCGTTGATTGGAGGGGTCAGGTGTTTCGCGCGTGCTGTGCATGCGCCTACGTGATTGGCTCCTGGCCGCCCGCTCCCGTCTCTCATCGCGCGTACTCAATTGCCAATCAGCCGTCGGTGCGCGCGCCGCGCGGTGTTTCTGTTCTCGTCTCTCTGTGCGCCGCAGACCGAACTTTTTTCCGTTAACGGGACCGGCATGGTTCGGGACTCTGATCGGCCGCTTCATGGAGTCGTATTACAGAAGTTTCCAGCCCTGGAGAGACTACATCGGCCTGTCGGACACCATCCAGGAGATCCTCCGCACGAACAGCGCCCCCGGGCCCCCGCCGCTCACCCCCAAAGCTCCGTGTTCTGGTTCCGATCAGAGGGAGTGTGAACGGGAAGCGGTGCCCGTGCACAGTGACGCGGTGCGCTCCAGTGGCTGTGCGCCAGGTTACCCTGCGGCTGCGTGGGCGCGTCCGCGTCCACCTGAGGGCTCGAAGCTGGGTCGAGGCCGGGCGACCGCCCCAGGACCGAAGGGGCATCAGAAGATGGCCCGTTTTAAAGCCCCGGGCACGCTGTGCGCGCCCCCGCCGCCCGAACCCGTGTGCTGCAGTTTCTGCAAACACAACGGTGAGTCCGAGTTGGTCTACGGGTCCCACTGGCTGAAGACCCCGACCGGGGACGTCCTGTGTCCCTTCCTGCGGAAGTACGTGTGTCCCATCTGCGGGGCCACGGGTCCCAAAGCCCACACCAAACGGTTCTGTCCCAAAGTGGACTGCGCGTACAGCTCCGTGTACACGCAGTCCAGCCGCTGAGCGCGCAGAACCCGACCAGAACTCCTGATCATATAATAGTGTGACGTGTTTGTTTTCCACGCGTGTTTTGTGTTTCTTTGACCTTTTGTTTTCCACGCGTGTTTTGTTTGTGTGTTTCTTTGACCTTTTCTTTCCACGCGTGTTCTGTTTGCGTGTTTCTCTGCATGCTTTGGGTTTGCTGTGTTTCTCTTCTGGCCGCCGGACCGCGTCCCTTTGGGTTTGTGGACTCATTTAAATAACGACTTCCAGTTCTGTTTGGAAGAGAAGCTGTTTTAAACCGTGCCCAGTTCAGATGTCCCGTCCATTGGACGGTCATTTTAGCGCAGCGCGTCGACGTCACGTGACCGTGGCAGCATTTTAACACCGAGAGGCATGATTTTTATTTCCATAATATGCATGTGGCTTTTCAGCTGTAATGAAAATGTGTGCCGTCCCTAAATATTCATATTCCTGTGTGACATTAATAAGACCTTGTGTGTAAAGGACGTGTGCGTGTGTGTGTGTGTGTTCTCTGACTCACTGCCCACACTCTGCAAACACAACGGCTTTATTTCAGAACATGAACCTCATCACTGATACGGAGCGAACACGACTCCAGTGGAACGTTTAAGCTCCGCCTTCATTCCTCCACCTCAAACCATCGGACGGGACTCAGATGAGCCCGGAGGGAGCGCCGCTCACGGAGGTTCTCCTCCGGCGGTGCAGGTTCTCCAGGTCTCGGCGTGCCGCCATCACCTTCCGGCTGGAACGCAACCAGGAAAAACGGAACGTCAAAGATTCGAGTTCAGGATAATCAGAAGAGATGAAGAGACGAAGCGACGCCGCCGTGGCTGTGGCCACGCCCCTCCTGACGCCCCCAGGAAGTCAACGCGGAGCTGCAGGTTGCTCCCGTCAGAGGGACCCACAGAAGACATGGCCAATAACACTCCAGCCAATCAGGGCGCAGAGCAAGGTGAGAGGATGAAAGTGACCAATCACATCACAGGTCATAAAAGTTTAACTTGAAGCTGAGAAACACAGGAAGGAGAAAGAGTTTGGACATGTCCAGAGGAGAGACGGGGACTATATCGGTAGAAGGATGCTGAGGATGGAACTGCCAGGGAACAGGACTAGAAGACGACCCAGGAGAAGAGACATGGACGTAGTGAGGGGGGACAGAGTGGCCGGTGTTGGGGAGGACGATGCAAAGGACAGGACTAGAGGACGACCCAGAAGAAGAGACATGGACGTAGTGAGGGGGGACATGAGAGTGGCTGGTGCTGGGGAGGACGATGCAAAGGACAGGACTAGAGGACGACCCAGAAGAAGAGACATGGACGTAGTGAGGGAGGACGATCCAGGAGAAGAGACATGGACGTAGTGAGGGAGGACGATGCAAAGGACAGGGTGAAGTGGAGAAGGTTGGGTTGCTGTGGCAACCCCCCCCCAGGGGACAAGACAAACGTGTACAGTCATAGAGGAGGGGGTGATGGACTGACTTTAATGAGGACAGTTCTCCGATGAGGCCACAGATCAGGTCGGTAGCATCTTCACAGGCTGGCAGAGCGAGGACTTCCTCCCCTTCCTCCTCTTCCTCGCTGGTTACACAGAAAGAGAACACAAAGCAGATATGATCCTCTGCCCTCTGCTGGCCGCATTAATGATTTCATGAAGATAAATACATCTGATCATTCAAATCAATAAAGTCCATGATCCTCTCGTTGCTAGTGAGGGGGGAGCAGGGGACGAACACGAGGGAGTAAACAGCCATCTGATTGGTCTGTGCAGCTTCTCAGTCATCCGGGTCGGGGTGAATCACCAGGAGCCCCCCCCCCCCCAGGGCCTCCTGGGCTTTAACCCCTTCTCCACTCACAGCAGAGCGATGGTGTTCAGCTGAGAGTCTGACACATAATCCAGGGATCCAGATCCAGACGAGGCCACGGGGTCCAGGATCTGATGGTGCACGATGTCCAGAGAACCGGGAGACACCCCAGACTTGTCCTCAGAACCGGGAGACACCCCAGACTTGTCCTCAGAACCAGACTGGGCAAAGAGCAACATGGCTTGAGAAACAGACGCTCAGACGCTGATAAATGTGATGTCACTAAACTACTCACGCTGCCGTTCCTATCAGAGCCACTAGGTGGCACTGCAGGCTCACATGGCTCCACAGCGCCACCTCCTCCTGTGTCCATGGAAGAAGCTCCTGCTTGGGGCTGGTCAGCATCCCTGGGATCATCAGACTCCTCCCCCTGCCCCCCTGGAGGCTCCTCCTCTGTTACTTCTGGTGCCCCGCCTCCTTCCGCCTGGCAGCCTGGATCACTTACGGCTCCGACTCCTTCTGAGGCGTCGACAGCAGCACGGACTTCACGTAATGCCCTGCAGCAGAAAGTAATCAGATTACAATACATCTTTCTGTGATTCCTCTCGTTGTGAGTATTTCAGCCACACGTATCTGAGCAGTACAGCTTAAAAACACGTTCTGGATTCCTGAGGACGTTATTCTGACCTGTCCTCCGGTCCCTCGTCACCGGGCTCAGGGACGCTGTCTGCTGGGGTGAAAGGTGAAAACGGTAATGGCGGTGACGTCCGGGGGACGCCTTCGAGGTCAGCAGGGTCATTGCAGGTCCGCTTCTCAGCGCTCTCCGGTCCATCTGGACCACGTTCCTGTTCTCGTGTCTGGAGACGGCGCCCCTCCTCGGCCAGATCAGACTCTCCCATGCGCGGCTTCTTTCTGGCGGGTAAGCCCATCGCCGCCTCCTCTGGGCCTTCAGCCATGAACTTCTTGCTGCATTGGTCTGGCTCTGCATCAGAACTGCTCTGAGGGTTCTCCTTCGGCCCGCGTTCAGCCCATGTCTGAGGTGCGGCGCCGTTCGAGTCCTCCGCAGGCACTTCCTGCTCGTCTGCGGTCGAGCCTTTCAGCTGAGAATCACTGAACTCTGAAGCGTTTCTGAAGGGACCGGCTGCTCCCGCGTCTTCGCCTTCTGTCCCAGGATCTGTCCCAGGATCTGTCCCGGTGACGCCGGATGGCTGGACTGCGGTCACGGCCGCGTCCTGCAGCGGTGGCTGGAGGCATGGTGGCGCTGTGTTACTCGTTTCAGCGCCCTGGAATGAAATGAAATCCAATGAGCTGTCGACGGTCCGGTTTGATAGGATGTGAACGTAAAGTCACCTTGTGAGCATCGGCGGTTTGGGACCCTTCATCACTTTGATGTTTCTTCTTCCAGGAACCGAGTGTCCTCAGCGTAGGCAGAGGTGGACGTCCTCTGTCTTCACACAGAAACGGCAGCTCAGTTAAACATGTATTACTTCTGAGAGACATTTGGCACAGAAAGCGTCTCCTCTACCACTCCTGGTGCTCTTCGCCTTAGCTTTGGACATGTCCTCTTCCTGAGAACCTCATGAAAGATGCAGCAACGTCAGAAGAGCAGAAGCTATTAGCATTTGTAACGTTAGCATCGCGTTGCAGGTAACAGCAACTAGCTAATATCAGTTAAACCTGACGTACAGTAGAACCCGACCGCAGATTTACTTCCGGAATACGCGAGTAAAATACAGTCAAACGTAAATCGTGGTTAACCGTAAAACTGAAACGTTTCAGAAAACTAAACCAGAATTTATTCTTTCCAGTCGAAGTTCCGTCGGTGGCCACGCCCACCAGATCCCGCTCGAACGCTTCAGAGGTTCAAAAATATTATTATATCATATATAATATAGCCAAAGAAATACTTTCGAATCTCAAAACCGCATTAATAATAATAATAGTGACGTTTTAAAACGCCCTTATTATTATTATTATTGTTATTATTATTATTTATTTAACCAATGAAAATACAAACCCTCAATGAGGATGGTCTTACATTAATACAGATAAAATAAGTGTAGCATTTCTTACTTACCGGTGTTTTCTAACGACTTGGCGGCGTCACTGTTTTACGGTAGTAATGGCCGCTTTTCGTCCAGCCGTAAAGCGTTGCCATGGGAAACGACATGTAGGAAGTAGATTCACAGCTCGGTATTATAAACACTTCTTCTCTCGTATCTTTTCTAACTCGACGAATCGCCCAGATTCGTTCGAACGCGGATTTTGAAACTCTCGGTTTAAATGTTTAGTAAAAATTAACTCTTTGTTGTGTTTGTTAAGCTAACCGGAGAGACTTTCACTGTTTGTTGTGTTTGCTAAGCTAACCGGAGAGACATTCACTGTTTGTTGTGTTTGTTAAGCTAGCCGGAGAGACATTCACTGTTTGTTGTGTTTGCTAGGCTAACCGGAGAGACTTTCACTGTTTGTTGTGTTTGCTAGGCTAACCGGAGAGACATTCACTGTTTGTTGTGTTTGTTAAGCTAGCCGGAGAGACATTCACTGTTTGTTGTGTTTGCTAGGCTAACCGGAGAGACATTCACTGTTTGTTGTGTTTGCTAAGCTAACCGGAGAGACATTCACTGTTTGTTGTGTTTGCTAAGCTAACCGGAGAGACTTTCACTGTTTGTTGTGTTTGCTAGGCTAACCGGAGAGACATTCACTGTTTGTTGTGTTTGCTAAGCTAACCGGGGGACGTCTGTTTATGTCCGCCGGCGGCAGCTCCTGTCCGGTTATCCGCTCGAACGTGTAGGCAGTAAGAGCCCATGAGTCACAGTCGGAACCCCCCCCACCGGGGTCATGGGGCAGCCCGAGCCAAACAGGTAACACCCAGTGATGCATGAAACTCCTGCTAATGTGTCAACAAGGTGTGATCCAGCAGGTCCCTGTCTGTCTCTGTTCCGCCTTGTCCCAGATGGGGCTGCTCCTCGACCTGTCCCCAGATGGCGTGATGAACGATGACGGAAATGATGAAGACCTGGAGGCAGAGCTGCTCAGTTTGGTTAGCGATGGTGGAGGAAACGGGAGGTCACGGGGGCAGAAAGGTGGAGGCAAAGGTGAGACGTGGGCAGAGACATCGAGCAGCAAAGATCTCATTTCCCTGTCCCCGTTTAATCTGGATTATTGTTCCCGTTCAGCTCCTGTTGCCATGGCTGAAATAGAGCGCATGGCAGCTAGCTGTATGAAAGACCTGGACGACGAGGACATCGGGGACGATGAGTTGGATGATGAAGATCTGCTGGTAAGTTGCATCATTTTTGATTCTGATTAATCGATGACGTAGAACAACCTGCTCCAGTCTTCATCCCTGTGTAAAGGAGGAGCTGCAGATTAGATATATATAATCTGGGTTTCCCCTAAACTGTTAAAATCACTCTGTTCCAGGCAGAACTGCAAGAAGTTCTAGCAGACGACGAGGAGCGAACTCCTGATCCCATGTCAACGCCGTCAGCTCCCAGAGTGAGCGTCCCGTCCCGCGCCGCTGCTCCTGCTGCTCCTGCTGCTCCTGCTGGGATGGAGTCCTCCCTACTGGAGCGTATCGACATGTATCAAACAGCCATTTCCAACTCCAAGGCAGCGGGGGAGTCCAGCAAAGTGAGGCGGTATGAGCGTGGGCTAAAGGTAAAGAGCTCTGAAGCAGTCTCTCATCTGCCGTTATCTCCTGTGATGATGAAGACCTTCTGCGATTGTCTTCTTCATGAACTCCAGACGCTGCAGTCCATGTTGGCCTCGGTCAGGAAAGGAAAACCGGTCAACAGCGAGGAGGTGCCGCCGCCCGTCGTCCTCGGAGGAAAGGCCAACGTCGCTGCCCAGCCCGAACCCGTCGGGGAGCACACGATGCCCCCTCCCCCCACCAATCAGAAGCCTTTAAGGGACACGAGACCACTTCATCTGACCCCGCCCCAGAAGCCTGCCGCTGCCATCAGCCCGGAGACACCGGTCGTGTCCCCCCTGTCCCCCGGCCAGCGTGACGCAGGAGGCTCAGGTGAACAGACTGGCGAGCACACTTGTCCTCTGGGAGGACATAAATAACAACAAGGGTGTTTGTTGTTTTTATGTTTATATTGGACAACAACCGGCAGACGGACGGCCGCTCACCGGCGTGTCTTTATCTTTGTGTCCCACACAAACCCAGATTTGCCGTCCCCCCATGCCGGCCTGGAACAGGCGGTGCTGTCCAGACAGAGGGAGTACAAGATGGCCGCTGTGGGGGCCAAACAGGGTGGCGACGTGGACCGGGCCAAGCGGCTCTATGTGACTGCCAAGGTAACGGAATTACTGCCGCCTCACGGCGTCGGGGCGCTCGTTCTGGGAGTCGCTCCTCACGAGAGATGAACTCCACGTTTGCAGAAGCTGGATGTTCTGGTGGAGGCGCTGCACAGAGGAGAACCAGTAGACCTGAGCCTGCTGCCTCCTCCTCCGGGTTGGTAGTCCCCGTTTAGGGGGGTCATTTATTTCCCTCCACCTCCTGGCACAGAATTGTTGAGGAGTAAATATAGGATGGGGAGCATCCATCCATGCCCCCCCAGCCCAATTTATTGATTGGCATGGATATCAGTGCGCGTGACAAAAAACTGAATCCTGATTGTTTCTAATGAAAACCCATTTCTACCGTCGGCTCCTTTTCTGCAGGAGACATAGTCACGGAACACTCTGCACCTCCTCCTCCTCCTCCTCCTCAGTCGTCCCTTAATTCTGCTGCTCCTCCTGCACCCACTCAGGTGACTCCTACAGGTAAGAGCGTAGTAAATGATGCTTCCTTCTGATTAGTCAGCACAGGGGAACTGATAAACTGTGTGTGTGTGTGTGTGTGCGCGCGCGCGCGTCCTGACAGACCTTCCTGCCCCCACCTCCCTGGCGGAGGCCCTTCAGCAGAGGATGGACATCTACAAGTCTGCAGCAGAGGGAGCCAAAAGCAAAGGAGACGAGCGCAAGGCTCGCATGCACCAGCGCATCGTCAAGGTGATCTGAGAAGTCACTTCCTCCAAGAGGTCGCTGTCTGGCGTCGTATCTCCGAGTGTGTGTGACTCACCTCAGTTTGGGGAAGCACCAATCAAATCCCAGCAGCGCAGTCATGACCACAAACAGGTTGTGGGTGTCTCGTTGTTGACGCACGTTGTGGTCGGCAGGATTTTGTGATTCTTTTTCATTGTTGTTGTTTTTGTGTGAATAATTCCAGAATGTCTGAGGCGTCATTTGTCCTTTCAGACGCAAACTTTGCTTCTTTTCTTGGCAGCAATACCAGGATTCTATCAGAGCTCATAAAGCCGGACGGCCGGTGACCTTGTCGGACCTCCCGGCGCCACCAGGTAGCGTCCTTTGCTCTGCTCCAGCATGCGTGCTTTGTGCTGAACATTCAGTCAGCTGTGTGCGTTGCCCCTCCAGGCTGCCCCCCACTCCAGGGCTCCGGGGACGGTCAGCAGAGCTTCATGCATGTCCTGGAAACGGCTCTGCAGATAGCCAATCAGGACGCAGATGGAGATGATGGTGACAAGGTAAAAGCCTTGATATGGGCTCCGTTAGTAACGTGTGTTGTTGTTGTTGTTGTTGTTGTTGTTGTGACTAATAAACAGGTTTGTTTATTTCTAAAGCAGCAACTCATTTCAAGAAATCCACCATCCCAGAAACCTAAGCCTCCGGCCCCTCCGGCCCCTCCGGCCCCCGGTGGCTCTGCAACTTTAAAACTGGGCCCTAAAGGTGTGTCGAAGCAGCCGCACGCAATATTCCATCAGCGACTTTGTTTAACTTCCCCCTTTTCTAATATTTCTGCTCGTAGCTCAGCAGCAAATTGACTTCCTGTTGCTACGGCGACAGGCTTTTATGCGTGCAGCGCTGCGCTCCAAACAGATGAAGGTGAGCTGCAGAGCTCTGTGGTTTTGGCGCTTGCCGTTTCGTGTTGTGACTTTGTGACTGATCCGTGTGCTGACGTGTGTAGGACATGACTGCTGCAGCGCAACACCTCCGGCACGCAAAGGGACTGGACCCCATGATCACTGCTGCCAAGTCCGGCCTCCCTGTCGACATCAGAAAGGTAATAATGTTCAAGTAAGGGTGTTCAAGAAGGTTCACATGGTGGACCTGCTGTCAGAGGAGGAGCCAAACATGAGGCGTGTGTGTGTGTGTCTTCCTGTCTGATCCGGACCCGTCCCCGGACCCACGCTCTCCGTCCTGGTTCTGTTGGTCTTTCTGTCGACCCAGCAGAGGAACGGATGCTCCACCTTTCAGGTGGACGCTCTTCCGCCGGTCCTTTCTCCTCACACTGGTGTGTGTTTGTGTCCCCCCTGACAGATGCCCAGCACCCCAGTCGGTGAGGAGGACTACTCCCTGGCTCGCTCCCGTGCCTCCCCCGTCTCCCCCCGCTCCAGTGAGCAGTACCACAGCCTGATGGATCTCCTGCGAAAGCAGCATGAGGTTCTCACCTGTTCTCTGCTGTTCCAGCTGGCATTAAACGCCTCGGACTGATGGCTGCTTTAAAGGCTTCATCGTGGGTTTATTTACCGCCTTCTATTGTGTGTCCACAGAAATGTCTGGGCTGCTCTCAGGAGTTTGTCCTCCTGGGCAGTGTGGCCGAGGCTCTGAGGTAAGCGACCTTCATTTTGAGGCATCTGAACCAACGACCAGAATCATTTTATAGCCGTCAATGACGGTTCACAGACTAGGAATCATGCAACATGTAACACAATGTAACGGCAATAATCAAATGCAAACGACAGTGCTCTGCTGTAGGATAAATGTAAAATACACCAAGTTAAAAAAGCATAGGAATACAGAACGCACCACACAAAGCAGCAGCAGGAATGGATCCACAGATGTGTGTAGTAAAACTAAACAACCAGGCAGTGATACTGATCCTCACCAACAAAATATATCTGTAATGAATGGGAAAAGTGAACAAACTGCAAGTAGCAGAAAAGGAGAAAAGCAGAAGCAACCGGACTTGTTCAGTGATGGAAGACGATTCTCATCCGAGACACTTGTGTCCCGTTCTGAGAGACTGGGAGACCGCTTTGTTGGAGCAGAAAACAGAGAAACCAAGAAGGGATAAAAATCACCAAGGCAACCAGACTCCCCTGGAGTATTAGCATTTCCTTTATGAATGCTATTGATCCCCTGGCGTCATTAGCACCCATAAGGGGAAGGCAGTCTTCCTGATTGTAATCTGTCTGTCCCCAGGTTTGATAAGATGGCTGACGAGTGCATGAAGAACATAGAGCTCCTGAAGAACGCCCACGCCAAGGGCCAGCCGGTCCCCCGGCGCCGCACGGAGGAGAGGACGTTCAGCACCGTGAAGTCAGCAACAAACCCTGACATGATGTTATATTTCGTTATTCACTGCTGCCTTTGGCCGGTGGTTGGGTGCAGTAGAAAGGGTCGTCTTTAATCCTGTTATTGTCTGTTTATTTTACCTTTAAATCGGTGAGTTTCCGTGTTAAACACAGAATGCTGCTGCTTTTTATCGGAAGAGAAGTCACGTGACTGATGGGGTCGCTTGCGTTAGCGGTGGAATCTGAGCTGTGTGAGAGGTTCTTATTTTGTTCTGGAGAGTCGCTGATGTTCTGACGTGAGAATACAGATCATCGGTGGGTCAGGAGAGGAAGGCTGTAGGATTATAAATGCATGCAGACGACCAGACGCGGTCCGGGCCGGCTAGCCGCGTCATCCCTCTACCTCCTCTGCAGGGTGAACTCCAGCCTGGCACCGAATGAGATGATTCTTTACATCGTCAGAGGCATCAACCTGCCCCCTCCCTCAGGTACCGACGCTCTGCGTCTTAAGGGACAGGTTGTAACATGCTACATGTATGTTTACCCCCCCCCCCCCCCCTCTTTGCTTTCAGGTGTGTCACCTGACGACCTGGATGCCAGCGTGAAGTTTGAGTTTCCTTTTCCTAATACGGTAAGAATGTCTCTCCCCTGCGAGCAGAACTCGCTCTCTGCTGAGGTAAAGATGGCGTCGAATGCGTTCCTGTTTCCGTGTGCAGGACGAGGCCCAGCGGGACAAAACCAGCACCGTGAAGAACAGCAGCAGCCCAGAGTTCAAAGAGAAGTTCAGGCTCAGCATCAGCCGCGGCCACAGAGGCTTCAAACGGGTCGTCCAGTCCAAAGGCCTCAAGTTCGAGATCATCCACAAGGGGTAAGGCGGCGCGAGGCTTCAGGGCAGCGGCTGCCCGTCGGTCTCCATGGCGACGGTCTGACTCCGCTGTATCTACAGAGGCCTGTTTAAGACGGACAGACCGGTGGGCACTGCTCAGCTGAAGCTGGAGGCCTTAGACAGCCACTGTGACATCAGAGAGATCATCGAGGTAAGCGCCCAGAACGCCCGACCTCTGACCCAAACACTCGCCCAGAACAGAACCGGCGTCTGATGCTGACCTGCCTCACAGGTCATGGACGGACGGAAAGCCACCGGCGGAAAGTTAGAGGTGAGGGTGAAGATCAGAGAGCCTCTGTCGGGAGTGGAGGTCCAGCCGACGACGGAGAAGTGGCTGGTCCTCGACCCCGTGTCCCCCCTGTCCCCCCCGGCCCCCCCAGAGAGACAGAAGGACCGAGTGAGTGCAGCTGCTGGGCCGATCAGAACCAAACGCATGCTGAGTCTGAGGATGAGATGTGATCGTTATGTGTGTGTGTCTGAACCAGGCTCCATCTCCTCGGTCCAAACCCAGACATGACGCCAGCGGCCCCCCCCCTCAGAGACAGAGGGAACGCGTGAGTAAAGGTTTTACTGGTCTTCCCTTAACGCCCACCGCCGGTGCGTCCTGCTTGAGTGAGGACGCCCTGAGACATCATCTCTGTGTGTCTCAACCAGGCTCCGTCTCCTCGGTCCAAACCCAGACATGACGCCAGCGCCCCCCCCCCTCAGCACAAGCTCCACAGCTTCAGCCTCCTCAACTACGACAGGGAGCAGCTGGAGAGGAAGGTGCGTGCTGATGAAGCCACGGCGTCGTCCCGGGCCCGGACGTGTCCTGACGTCTCGCGCTGTTGTCTCTCAGATTGCAGAGTATCACAAGGCGAGACGGGACCCCCCCCCTGAGCTCGTCCATCAGCACAAGGAGCTCACGCACAGGCTGCAGTGGCAGAAAGCGCAGCTGGAGCGAGGCGCTGCTGGTCTGACGGGTACGTCACACAGAACCGCACACGTGCAACAGCACACGTGCACGTCTCCGCGTGGGCGTCTCAAGCATGAATGAAACCCTCGCTGCCCCCAGAGTACGAGAACGTGCTGCGGCGCTTAGCCCAAGGCCTGGCGGACGGCGTGAAGAAGCACTCCGGCCAAGGCAACAGGGTGAGTTCAGGACGGTCTGGGGGGGCGCTGGCTCCTCCCCCTTCGTTTACACGCCGACTCTGTCCTCGTTCAGGACGGCGCCAAGGATGCGCTGGGTCGGCTGAAGATGGTGGAGACCGAGGTGAGGCTCGCCGCCGTCTGTCCGTCGGTAAGGCGTTTAGCTTCCTCTGACGCTAACGTGTTCTGATCTCTGCTCCAGCTGGAGTCGCTGAGGAGGAAGCGCACGCAATGAGAGGCGACGCCCCCCCCCCCCCCCCCACGCCACGGCAACGGTAAAACCGATGTGACATCATTCTGACACCAGATCAGAGAGCATTTGGGTGTCCGTAGACGACCAAAGAAATGTGTCACTGCAGTGGGATTTGAACCCTTGATGATCTTAATCTAATCTGTCTGCTTCAGCGTTCCCAGATTACAGTAATCTGCCCCGTTTGGAGCGCTGTGATATGGCCATAAAAAAAGCCTACATCCCATAATGAGGGATTAGTGTTTGTGGTCACCAAGGAGACGGGCAGATCAGACGTAGCGTCGCCTTTGGGGCTCTGAATGTGTGAGGAGATTACCTCGACAACGGGCTGCTGCTGCTTCCTCATTGTCCTCGTCTTCATCCTCGCTTGTCCTCGTCCCTCCGCTCCGGTCAGACGACTCGGGAGGGACGCGGTGACCTGAAGTAATGAAGCGCTCCTCTTCCTCACGCAGTGGGAGCAGATTTGTGTCTGGTCTCCCATCCATTAGCAGATCATCCTGTTCCATCTGATCTGGTAGTTTAAAGTCTGCCTTGATTTTTGCGTTAGCCCCCCCACCATAATGCCCCCCCCCCCCCCTGCAGAGAGCGTTTTCTGTCCCAAGCGCTTCCTGCTGGATCCATGTGACCTTTCCTTGTGGGGTCGGCCGTGGTGCAGAGCGATGGCGTGAACAATCAGGACTAGAGCGCACCCCTTTAGTCCCATATCACCCCCCCCCCCCCCACACACACACACACACACACACACTCCTGCCACATCACCCCACTGCTCAAGCAACCTTTTGGCCTCTGTGGCTGTCCTGTTGTCATGGCAACAAGCTCATCAGCATTGGGCGTGGTAGCTGAATGAGCAGGACCTGCTGGTGCCGGGTTCTATCCTCCTCGCTGTTTAAGGAGAACCTTTGGTTCTGTTGGTTTCTTTTGGGATTAGCTATGCTAAATACATTTGATGATGAATCTATGGTGCCGATCATTCAATCATTTACGGGAAAAGTATTAATGTATTCACGTTCAGGACATAAAGCGCATTTTATTTTGTGTGGGGAATGTTGGAAGCTTTTATTCTGAATAAAGTTGTGTAACAGCAGGGAGTTTGTGTTCTTCTTCTGTCACCTGATAAGGGGAGGAGCCTATCCCAGCCGCCTTTGGGCAGGATCTGACCCCAGCACCTTTGTGGGTCTGGATGACCCAAAAACCAGTGAATGGGCTTCATGAATACAGAGCAGGGGGGCGGGGCGAACAGAGAGGGGGGCGTGTTTTACTTCAGTAGATTTGTCCAAGGAGCAGAAACTGCCTGATGAGAGGAAGAACCCACTGAGGTTCTGAGTGGATCCGGACCCGGGTGAGAGTGATGGGCTGATCGGATCAATGAATCCTCCAATCAGCTATGAGAGGTCACGTCACGTGACGAGCGGAAGAATTTTACGGTGAAATGTCTGTTTTTATAATAGGGGGGGGGGGGTCCGGGTCTCTCCTTTATGTTAATGAAGTATCTCCTGACAAAGGGAGAAGGGGGAGGGTACAGCTGCTTAGTGGGCGTGGCCACGGAGGCGAGCGCTTCCTGGTCGGTGGACACGTGGTTCCGTGTCAGAGAACGTTTCCAGTCCTCTCATTCCTCGTCCCTCTTCATCCTCCCATACAGCACAGCAGACCTCCTGCTGCTGCTCCTCCTCCTGCTGCTGCTCCTCCTCCTCCTGCTCCTCCTGCTCCTTCCCACCTCCCTCTACACTTTCTGTTTTTCTTTGACGGTTCCCGGGACTTCCGACAGCCAGGCCGCGGTCACTTCAGCGCGCACTGAGTCGCGGAGAAAGCGAACGTGTGCGCGCGCACCCGGTGCTTCGGTGCTCCTCGCCCCCCCAGCCCGCCTCGCTGTTCGGTCATGACGCTGGAAGCGATCCGTTACCGGGCCGGGTCTCTGCAGATCCTCAACCAGCTGCTGCTGCCGCACCAGACCGTTTACGAGGAGATCCGCTCCGTGCACGACGCGTACGCGGCCATCAAGTCCATGAAGGTAGGGAGCACCCCCCCCCCGCGCCGGGTGCAGCGCGCGTCGCTCCCGTCGTGCACGCGTCTGTCTCCGGTCCTTTGTGTCGCGTCTCCGGTTGTCGGCCTGTATTATTGTTGTGGGTTCACCTGCAGCGCCCCCCCCCATCTTTTATTTGTAGTGCTCACATTGAATCTGCGCGCAGCCCCCCCCCCCCCCATCTGTGGGAGATTATCGATACATTATTAATGACTTTTACTGTTTTTTGTTCGCATCCTGGTTCTTGCACATCGCCCCCCCTAACCCTAACCCCCCCCCCCCCCCCCCCCCCCCCGCCCCCCCGCTTGCCCCCCTGACACGGAGGTGTTCAGTTCAGCTACAGGGTTGTCGGTGGGGGGGTCCCCCCCCTGACTCCTCCGCTGGGGGGGGGGTTAATAGCCCCCTCCAGCCCATGTTTGCATGCAGAGGAGGACCAGGTGTGACTAACTTGTCCTCCCCAGGTGCGGGGGCGCCCCGGCCATCGCCATCGTCGGCTGCCTCAGCCTGGCCGTGGAGCTGCGAGCGGGCACCGGGGGCGATGACCCCGTGACCTTCATCAGGGAGTCTCTGTGTCACCTGACCTCGGCCCGGCCCACCGCTGTCAACATGGGCCGCGCCGCCCGCGAGCTGATGGAGTTCGCCGAGAACGAGAGCATGGAGAAGAACTCTGAGCCGCTCAGAGAAAGGTGGGGGGGGGGGGGGGTTAGCGTTAGCTTAGCATCTGGTGAACAGGAGCTAAACTCTGATCCAACGGTTCATTTCAAACATTAGCCGCAGGTTGCTAACACACACACACACACACATAGCGCCGCAGGCAGGGCGTCCGTAGCGGCGGGTCGGATCTGTAGTTTATCAGTCATCATAGGGTTAATGTCTGTCAGGCCCCGCCCCCTTCTGTTGTGATGCAACAGAAAACAAAGTTGATGAATGAGAGAGTAGGACTCCTCACTGCTGTGCCCCCCCCCCCCCCCCCCCCCCGCAGCGTCATCACCTGGATCGAAGACATGCTTGAGCGTGACGTCAATGATAACAGGAAGATCGGTAACTATGGCGCCCAGCACATCCTGTCTGGTGTCCCCAGGGACGCGGTGACCATCCTCACGCACTGCAACACGGGCTCGCTGGCCACCGCCGGGTACGGGACGGCGCTCGGTGAGCAGCAGCCGCGGGGCGGGGGGGGTGCTAAACGCCGTGGCGCTCTAACGATGATGATGATGATGATGATGAACGCGTGCAGGTGTGGTGCGAAGCCTCCACGGGCTGGGCCGGCTGAAGCGCGTTTACTGCACGGAGACGAGGCCGTACAACCAGGGCTCCCGGCTGACGGCGTACGAGGCGGTGGCCGAGGGCATCCCCGCCACGCTCATCGCCGACAGCATGGCCGCCCTCGCCATGAGGGAGATGAGCATCACAGGTGCGCGTTGGCGTGCGCTCCACTTCCTGTCCTTCCCTCGTCAGGCCTTCACCTTGCCCTCCTCTTCTTCCCCTCAGCCGTGGTGGTGGGTGCCGACCGGGTGGTTGCCAATGGCGACACAGCCAACAAGGTGGGCACCTACCAGCTGGCCATCGCTGCAAAGCATCATGGGATTCCTTTCTACGTGGCTGCGCCCAGTACGTCGTGCGACCTGAGCCTGGAGAGCGGTCGGGACATCGTCATCGAGGTGCGCCCCCCGGAGGAACTCACCAAGATAAACGGAGTCCCCATCGCAGCGCCAGGTGAGACGGTTCAAAGATGGCGGTCCGACGGGGAACAGCCTCCAGGGGCTGCGGCAACGGAACCGTGGTTCTGTGGTAGCCGGGCTGTTTAAAGATGGCGGCCTGCGGTAGGGTGCGGGACATTCCACGCATGCCTGGCGCCGGAGGGCAAGACGGAAAGCTATCGGGTGCTTGAACCTGTTGAGCCGGTACCACACGGTTCAAGGGAAGGCGTGAAGCGGGGGCTGCCCCCGGGTTCTAGTCCGGTTCTGCAGAGCTTTGTCTGCTGGTTTGGGTTTTGGACCGAGTTAGGACCGGTCCCAGGCCAGATGTTTGCTCCAGCGGCGCTCTACGGGTCTCTGCCGCAGCGTCGATGACATCATCGAGCGTCATGTTTCTGCCGCAGCGTTGATGACATCATCGAGCGTCTTGTCTCTGCCGCAGCGTTGATGACATCATCGAGCGTCTTGTCTCCGTCGCAGCGTTGATGACATCATCGAGCGTCTTGTCTCTGCCGCAGCGTTGATGACATCATCGAGCGTCATGTTTCTGTCGCAGCGTTGATGACATCATCGAGCGTCTTGTCTCTGCCGCAGCGTTGATGACATCATCGAGCGTCTTGTCTCCGTCGCAGCGTTGATGACATCATCGAGCGTCTTGTCTCTGCCGCAGCGTTGATGACATCATCGAGCGTCATGTTTCTGTCGCAGCGTTGATGACATCATCGAGCGTCTTGTCTCTGCCGCAGCGTTGATGACATCATCGAGCGTCTTGTCTCTGTCGCAGCGTTGATGACATCATCGAGCGTTGATGACATCATCGAGCGTCATGTTTCTGTCGCAGCGTTGATGACATCATCGAGCGTCTTGTCTCTGCCGCAGCGTTGATGACATCATCGAGCGTCATGTTTCTGTCGCAGCGTTGGTGACATCATCGAGCGTCTTGTCTCTGCCGCAGCGTTGATGACATCATCGAGCGTCTTGTCTCTGTCGCAGCGTTGATGACATCATCGAGCGTCTTGTCTCTGTCGCAGCGTTGATGACATCATCGAGCGTCTTGTCTCTGCCGCAGCGTTGATGACATCATCGAGCGTCTTGTCTCTGTCGCAGCGTTGATGACATCATCGAGCGTCATGTTTCTGTCGCAGCGTTGATGACATCATCGAGCGTCTTGTCTCTGCCGCAGCGTTGATGACATCATCGAGCGTCTTGTCTCTGTCGCAGCGTTGATGACATCATCGAGCGTCATATTTCTGTCGCAGCGTTGATGACATCATCGAGCGTCTTGTCTCTGTCGCAGCGTTGATGACATCATCGAGCGTCATGTTTCTGTCGCAGCGTTGATGACATCATCGAGCGTCATGTCTCTGCCGCAGCGTTGATGACATCATCGAGCGTCTTGTCTCTGCCGCAGCGTTGATGACATCATCGAGCGTCGTGTTTCTGTCGCAGCGTTGATGACATCATCGAGCGTCTTGTCTCTGCCGCAGCGTTGATGACATCATCGAGCGTCTTGTTTCTGTCGCAGCGTTGATGACATCATCGAGCGTCTTCTCTCTGCCGCAGCGTTGATGACATCATCGAGCGTCTTGTTTCTGTCGCAGCGTTGATGACATCATCGAGCGTCTTGTTTCTGTCGCAGCGTTGATGACATCATCGAGCGTCTTCTCTCTGCCGCAGCGTTGATGACATCATCGAGCGTCTTGTTTCTGTCGCAGCGTTGATGACATCATCGAGCGTCTTGTCTCCGCCGCTGCAGGTATCGAGGTGTGGAACCCGGCGTTTGACGTGACTCCCCACCAGCTCATCACAGGAGGCATCATCACAGAGCTGGGGGTCTTCCTCCCGTCCGAGCTCCAGGCGGCCCTCACCGGGCGCCTCACTGCCCTCTAGAGCCCCCCCCCCCCAGTGGTCGGGGTGCGGCGCTGCACCTTAATGTCACCGAGACGCTCGTCTCCTACTGAACACATCACCGCTCACAATGTGCTTTCATTTCACTTTGGTAAGCGCACTCTGTTGGGCGCCGCCGACCGGCACGCGTGTGTCTCTCGTGTCTTACTGTCATGTTGTGTGTGTGTGTCCGTCCCCCCCCCCCCCCCCCCCCCCCGGGTTCCATCCAGGTTCTCATTCATTCTGCCGTCGCCTCTGTTTTTCCCTCTCAATGGCTTCCATCGATGAATCGTCCTCAGCTGGACGTAACCCCATAAATTCTATCTGGCAAAAACGATTGTGTCGTTACGAAGGTCGTGTTTAGTCTCTGCAGCATTTCCTGGTTTAAAGCGCTGCTAGCCACGTGTAAATATCCTCGTCCTTGCTGGTAGTGTGTACATATGTAGAAAACTAACCCTGCTAGTTAAAGGTACGGCTATTTTAACCAAACATGCGGTTATTTAAAATTAACGCCGACATCAGAAATGTTATATTAACATTTAATTTCTTTGATTCTGTGTAGAAAGGGGGGATCCAAATTTATATCTACTGGATTTTCACAATGAAAATTGTTTTCGTGAAAAATTACCGACTGTCGGCAAAATTTTGAGCCGATGGAATGGGGGGGGGGCAGCTGAAGCCTATGACAGGCCGTGGCTGTCGGTCCTTGTTAGCGTCTCGTTATTAGCTCATGCTGTATCCATCCCACACCTGTACGCTCATAATGTACTTATCTATTAATGTAACATGCTAATCCACGCTATAAATACACTCTGTACTGCACAGGACAGGAAAACCTTCTTTGTGTGGCTTTTGCCGGGACTCCGGGGGGGGGGGTCTGTCTGTCTGGTCTCTACTCTGTAACCATTAAAGGCATAGTTTACCCCGAAATGAAGGTTTTTCATCTGCTTGCATCTTTTAAGACTTGTGTTTGTGCGAGGAAAACTGAGTGTAGGATGCAAAGTTGAAAGAATAAAGCGCTTCCTTCCTGTCGGCGCCGCGTGCCTCAGCTCTGTTGAACCGGCTGCGACTTCATGGTGTGTGAACAATCAGCCGTTTGCTGACGCGTCCAGCCGGTTTGACCGGTAGAAAGGTGTGACTGCAGGTTTGTAGAACATGCGGCCGTTTGTTCTCTTCACGTCACACAGCTCAATAAAAGTCTGCTGAGCTCAGGAGCTGCAGGTCAAAGCGCCTCCTGTGTTGAGTTACTGGCGAGCAGCAGATCACTTCACCTCTTTATTTTAGGGTGAACTTGCCCTTTAAGGTTCTGAAACGGCGTCCGAGAACAAAAAGGGTTAAATCAGTCCTCAGCACTAAAATGCTTCATAGATACTGGTGGAGCTTTAAAACTTGTGAACTGGTTTGACCTTTGACCTGAAGAGGGAGAAGGAACTAACACAATCTTATTCCTCTAGTGATTAAATGACTAGAATCTTTAGCTAATATTCTTTATTTACTCCGACTAATAACTTCCTGTAACTCTTTGCTGTTTTCTTCGTACGATCACTGCAGACGGGGTTTTGGGCTGTCGCCCCTCCAGATTTAGGTCAGCTTTAATGTTCTCTGATTGACAAAATGAAAACGCTCACTGCCTTGCAGGTATAGCTGAGCGATGGTGGTCGGAGACGGCAACCCCCCAGGCTTTGTAGTCAGACTGGCGTAGAGAATGCAGCCGTTTGATTTGGTGTTGCCTCGCCCAGTCTGCGGCTCGAACCTGAGCGCCTGTCCGTGTTAGCATCGTGTTAGCATCCTCACGCACGTTTGTGTTTGAGTGTCTCTCTGACAGCTTAACTGACCCCCCCCCCCCACCCCCCTTCATTCACATGAGCTGTTCGTAAACACACACAGACTTCTCTAAAGGACCGCTGGTGGGTCCGATGGAAACCCCAGAGATAATGCTAGCGGGGTTCCAGTCTGTCCTTGTCCTCCTAGAATAGCAGCTCACTTCTTCCACCCATCGAACCTCTTCTCTCAAAGATGCTGCCGCAAGTTGAAAAGACGATTGTGTATTTGTAATTTATTTTTCTTTTGTACAGTTGGACGTTTGAGTCCACTTTGTTGTTGTCAGATCTGCCATGTATGATTTCATTGTACATCTTTAAAGAGGTTTTGTTTGTCTGGACGTCGTCTTTATAGCCGTTTGGCTGCGGCCTGTTTTATTTCACGACACTGTGATTCCGTGTGACTAGGTCAGTAGTGCACCACATGGGGAGGCCTCTTCAACCATGCATACTACCTCTAGGTCTGCCGACATGGACTCGAGCACGAGGACTCAACGGGCAGAGCAGACTGCAGGAAAAGATCTGGACACATTCTCCACGTCACACTTTGTATCTCGGTCCCTCGGTATAAAATCGTTTGGGCAGTGCTTTTAGTTCCCCAGAGTACCCTACATGTGGGAAGGTGTGTTGGGTGGAACTGATTTGTTTCTACATTATGCTGTTTTTGGCAAAGCTTTTAAGCAAAAAGGGTTAGGGTTAGGGATAGAAAAATAGTTCCCCCAACGTATGCCAAATAATCGGATACCAAAATGTCAGTGTTGTTCTCATTAATTTAACTAACTACAGCAGGAGCTTGTGTCACCATTTCCATGGGGTGGTTTTCAGAGGGCCTCTAAGTGCACGTATGTTATTGTTGTCGATGCTCACTTGATCTGGGTTTATTTTGTAACGTGGAAATAGTTTCAAACTGGAATTCTAAAATATTGATATGTACGAATATAATACTTTGAAGTGCAAGAGTTCTCTTTCAAATGAAAGCAGTGAAGAATAAAACCACAGTGAAACTGGAGTTGTTTGCGTGTGTCTCAACCTCACTGCGTTATACCGGCCTTTCACTGGTTCTCCTGTAGGGGGCGCCAGGGGGACGGAACCCACAATTCACCGAAGAATAACCCCTCTGCTGTTTCCTATTTATTTATTTAAGTCCTTATTACCACATGTAGTCCAGAGCTGCTATGTGAGCTTTATAACTATTTATATGACGATGAACACGCATCATGCACAGAGATGAGCAGGTAAGCACGTGTTCTCTGGTGAAGTACAAGCAGAACCAGGGAGGGTTTAGAAAGCCCCGGCGGCCTCCATGCAGAGGCAGGAGCGCAGGAACCGGGGGAAGGAGTCCTTGGCCATCAGACTGTAGATCCTCTGCTGTGCCCGGTCGAAGTCCATCTCACTCAGCAGCTCCTCCCGGGTCTCTGCATCCAGATTCACCTGAAGGGGAAACGGATTGCTATTAATAGCCCTGCACAGATCTATGCTGCGTGACACGGTCTCCACCCACCTCCTGCGGGGCATCAGGGTGGATGAAGCGTTCATAGATGCTGCAGGCTCTAGTCTTTGAGGGGGAAACCCTGTAGTCCTCACAGGCAAGCCAGAACCTCAGGTTCTCACAGCTGAACTCTGAAAGCAGGAACCCATGAAACGCCTGCAGACCACCTGTAAGAGACAGCGAGTGAGACAGCTGTGGAAAACAGCTGCACTGCAGTGTCCTGAACATGTCTGGGAATCACATCCTGTACCAGCAGACTGGACCTGCTCTATCGGCTCATCGCTCCCGTCTGCATCCAGACATCGGGGTGGGTTGACTCTCACATGAACAGATACGGATTCAATTCTTACTTTTGTTGTTCAGCAAAGCTTCCAGGTCCTGAAAGCTTTTTCCATCCTGAGCCCTGAGGAGAGAACAGCTCAGTTCAGTTCTACTGGGTCACACCGGTGTCGTATCGATGAATCAGTATTATTGATTTTAATTATTAACTTGAAGCTTTGCTTGTTCCTTTGATGTGTCTCCGCTAGATGGCTTAACTTCACGCGCATCCCCTTTGCCCTGAAACACAAAATCACATGTCAACATGACACAAACTCCGTGATCAGGGAATACATGAAGAAGAGAATAGGGTAACCTGGTTGGAAACAGCTCAGTTCAGTTCTACTGGGTCACACCGGTGTCGTATCGATGAATCGGTATTATTGATTTTAATTATTAACGTGAAGCTTTGCTTGTTCCTTTGATGTGTCTCCGCTAGATGGCTTAACTTCACGCGCATCCCCTTTGCCCTGAAACACAAAATCACATGTCAACATGACACAAACTCCGTGATCAGGGAATACATGAAGAAGAGAATAGGGTAACCTGGTTGGATACTTACCTCTCCAGGCAGGAGGAGGGCAGCGAGGAGAGCCCCTTGCACATTGAGCTGAGGAGTTTCGGGAAACCTCCAGAGGAAAATGAACCGACTGATTGGTCGACTGCTGCAGACGGGTCCGTCCAGACCTCTGCCAGCTGATCTTATAAAGCCTGTCTGCTGTCTGCTCTATCAGTCTGCTCCCAGAGCAGCAGCGGGTGAGGGGAGCGCTGAATGGAGGTGTGGACAGCTGAAGCAGGCATGAGATGTAGCTCTGTCAAGTCAGCACAAACCTAATGGGGGGACTCCAGTGTGTGTGTGTGTGTGTGTGTGTGTGTGATTGGACCATTGACCCAGGAGAATGAGGTGATGAGGGAGGAGCAGGTGGAGGGAGGATCACTCGCCTCTGGAGTCAGAGAGCCGCTGATGGAGAGATGAGTTTAAAGAGGATGGACAATAAAACACCTGCTGCAATCAGAAATAGGTTACCTTTTGTTACCTGTGGAAACATGAGGAGTGACTGACCCCACAGGGGAGAGCGTCCCCTTTAATCACCTGTAATTAAAATCTGCATTTTTCAGCCCCTCCTGAAAGACGGACCAAGATATTCACATTTGCTCTGAGAAAACAGCGAGTTATTTTATTTACTGAATTTATTACCCTCCAACAGTTTTATGGGAACTCTGTTCAGTCATTTCTATCCTGATGACAGTCAAAAAGAAACAGGTGAAAGTACGACCTTCCGGAGGTGGTCACGTATTTAATCTGGGACTCGTGTGTGACATCCTACCCCCTGATGGGATCAGAATAATCCTGGTTTTGGGGATCAAAGTTATCCAGATCCTACTGAAAAGGTTTGAATAACACAAACGGAAGGTTTGATCCAGATTAAAACTAGGATTGGATTACATGATCCAATCCGGTTTCAGAATCCTTCTTTCACTTTTGAACAATCCATTTTAAAGATTTGATCAAATCCATTATCCAAAAGCCAATCGGATTACCTTTGAACAACTGGCCCCAGAATGTAATCCTCTGTTCCTGGTAACATTCCCAACATTTCCTGAAAATGTCTTTAAGGGAGGCGGCGTTGATGAGAAGCAGCTCTGTCAACAGGATATACAAAACAAGGCAGCATAAACTTGAATGGGGAACTCCAATGTGTGTGCGTGTGTGTGTGCGTGTGTGTGTGCGTGTGTGTGCGTGGATGTGCTTGAGCCGTCACTAATAATCATGGACACAGTTTACTACATACTGTTGAACACTGACGACAGTTGGATCCATTCATTTGTAATGACGGGTCATTTTGGAGCAGGAACATTCAGTTCATAGGAAACAAAACGTAGCGTGTGTTTAGCGTGTTTGGATGCTGCGTGTGAACGAACACTTGAGCAGAACACAGACCGGTCCGTGTTTTATTTCGTTCTTTGAAAGGGATCCCCATTAGCTGATACCGTGACACCAGATAGTCTTCCTGGGGTCCGAGATTACATTCATCATAAACACGTTATACCGTAAATATACACAATACATATCCACACTACAAATACATCTACATACACACACTACATAACCATCTACATACACACACTACATACCCATCTACATACACACACTACATATCCATCTACATACACACACTACATATCCATCTACATACACACACTACATATCCATCTACATACACACACTACATAACCATCTACATACACACACTACATACCCATCTACATACACACACTACATATCCATCTACATACACACACTACATATCCATCTACATACACACACTACATATCCATCTACATACACACACTACATAACCATCTACATACACACACTACATATCCATCTACATACACACACTACATATCCATCTACATACACACACTACATATCCATCTACATACACACACTACATATCCATCTACATACACACACTACATATCCATCTACATACACACACTACATATCCATCTACATACACACACTACATACCCATCTACATACACACACTACATACCCATCTACATACACACACTACATATCCATCTACATACACACACTACATATCCATCTACATACACACACTACATACCCATCTACATACACACACTACATACCCATCTACATACACACACTACATAACCATCTACATACACACACTACATATCCATCTACATACACACACTACATACCCATCTACATACACACACTACATATCCATCTACATACACACACTACATATCCATCTACATACACACACTACATATCCATCTACATACACACACTACATATCCATCTACATACACACACTACATACCCATCTACATACACACACTACATATCCATCTACATACACACACTACATATCCATCTACATACACACACTACATATCCATCTACATACACACACTACATATCCATCTACATACACACACTACATACCCATCTACATACACACACTACATATCCATCTACATACACACACTACATACCCATCTACATACACACACTACATATCCATCTACATACACACACTACATATCCATCTACATACACACACTACATATCCATCTACATACACACACTACATATCCATCTACATAGACACACTACATACCCATCTACATACACACACTACATATCCATCTACATACACACACTACATATCCATCTACATACACACACTACATATCCATCTACATACACACACTACATATCCATCTACATATACACAGAACATCATATCAGTCTACTTCAATAATATTACATTCATACGCACGTCAAAAAGCATCTCCCAAACAGGACAACATTTAAATGATCATTACGGACTACTGATCAGCTGTTAAGTAATACTTTCTTAAATTGTATTTGAATGAGGATTTGTTGAAGGATTGACGGATGTGCAGAGGGCAGCGGCTCCACTGAGCGATAACACGATACATAACTGTCTTTTTTAGCGCGTTAGATTTTGGATGCGGTAACAGTCGGCCGTCTCCTGCTGTTCCAGTACAACGACTGAACGTCACGACATTTGATAACTTGCCTACGTAAAAACTCAGGTTTACCAGAATAATGGCTGCTGCTGAAGAACGTGACTGTGCTTATGGCAAGTCTTTCCTCAACTGGTAGCCATGATAGTTTACGATGCATGCTGTGAACGTGTTCTTCAGAAAGAGACATGGGAAGGCCACAGAGAGGAGATATGCTACTATGAGTTATGTTCACTGCTGCACGTCGAAGGCTACCTGCACTCCATAACATGAGTCAGCATTTTCATCATGACCGCACCACAGGGGGCACATAGGTAGGAAAATCCAAGGCAGAGAAACCAAGACCTGTTGTAGTCAGACTGCAAAGATTTAAAGGTCACGCATACTCTTTTTCCACAAGTTAATGCAGTTCCCAGACACTAAGGGTTTCCTGCGAAGGAAGGGATGTCCCTCCCTTCCCTGAGCGTTGACCCAACCAGATGAGCCAGTTTTTATAATAACTATAGATCCATATGCATTACCGTACTCATGGAGGGAAAGGTGCAATTGCACCTTCTCCAAAACCTGGCATAAATATAACCTTCTATTCAGGGCAGGTTTCCAACACTTATGACTCATCTGTTGCTCCGCCCACCTCAGCGTGAGCCTTGCAGTAATTATAGCAGTAATAGTGTGAGTAAATGAAATGTAACCCTACTTCAGGTCCAGAACCTGGACCAGAACAGTTCAACGCTGATTAAGGACTGGTGGCAGTGGTTGATCTGACACCCCTGCATCCCATCAGCTGACTCTGATTGGCTCCAGTCATGGGACCCCCCTGGCCCTGGTTCCCTGTGACTCACTGCCAGGACAGCAGAGCTGCCGATGCGGACCAGGATACGGAGAAGCGCTGGGCCCAGCTGTTTGACCAGTTGGACCTCAACAAAGATGGATGCATCGACAGCAATGAACTGAGGGAGTGGCTGGCAGGACGGGGGCTTTCCAGAGACTCCATTGAGAGGGTAAGACGGGACACCTGTTGTATGAGGTTCCCTTCTCTAACCATGAATCAGAGGAATGTGGAGGGATCTGGGCCGGAACCCGGTCTGAGTGTGTACGTTTAAGATAACAGGATCTGGTCTCTACAAGGTTGAACCCTCATAGAACCCTTACCTTGAAGGGGCGGGGGCCATTACATAGACTTGGATGTATTAGAAAATAAACACGCAGGCGCTTTAACAATTATTAAATTGTTTCATTGAAATCGTGAAGACCTAATATCAAAGTATATTAATAAAGATGTTGACGTATGTACTTACCTTACTTACCACTGCTGCCTCAGTAGGCGTTCTGGCCAAAAGAGTCCCCCGGGCCACCGGAGCGCCTACAGAAGGTTCCGGGGCAGTCCACTCTTAGGATTGAAAATTGGCTCCCTGTCATTTTGATTGTTGGAAAATTTTTGCTTTTTAGGAAGGAATTTACTGTTGACTTAATAAAGAAATATATTCTAGTATTATGTTGCTAAGGATTAAGTATAAAATGAAATAATTGCAGTATTTGCTTGTACTTACCTCTTGGATGTTCTGGGTTTGTCCAGCTGTTTTAAGGGTGGTGCCGCAGGACGAGTGGCTTCCGCAAAGTTTTCTTTTTTCGTCATTTTTGTCCATAAACAGCCACTTGGGTCTGCAGGACGTCTTCCTCCGTTAGTCTGTGAGTTCCTCCGGGGCGCTCTCCAGGCCAACCTCACACTAGCGCTTGACCTCTTGTCCCTCGTGGATCCCTCGGCCTCCGCTCATTGGCCATGTCTTCCCGGTTGTGTTGGGAATTCCTGCCGGTCTTCCATTTAGTCTGGAGCCACTTTTCAGGACTGTCTTACAAAATGTTAATAAAAGCCAGTCTTGTGGTGGTTCATAGATTTCTGATGCTCTTATGTCGAGTTCATCCTATTTAACCCAACAACCTGATGCTCCTGATTTGAACAGGGCCTGTCTAATGACAGCCGACGTGTTTGCTTGTATTTGCAGATCATGGAGGCCGGTGACACGAACCAGGATGGCATTCTGGACTTTGAAGAGTTTATGCAATATCTTCACACCAACGAGAAACAGCTGAAGAGTGCGTTTGCTAGTGTAGACAAGAACGAAGATGGTCAGTAGCTTCACTCTCTGCAGTCAGTCGAGCTCATTCCCCCACCCAGCAGTCTCAGGAACTCTGTCAGGCAGTTTTTCTGTTCATGTGCTGCTAATCAGACAGGAAATCCTTCACACGGACGGTTTTAACCCAAATCTGTGGCTCTGCAGGAAAGGTCGACGCATCCGAGATCCAACACTCTCTGCGTTCCATCGGGGTGAACATCAGCCTTCAGGATGCAGCCAAGATATTACAAAGGTCTGCTCACACTGCTGGAGGGGGGGGTTCTGAGCCTGGACTATTTCTGTTGTTGTTCCTATACCTGCAAAGAAAAAGCAGTTAAACACAGAACGAATGATCGATGACCATTTGAACATTTCTCACTCAGGACAATGAACCACCGTCCATTCATCTCTCGTATTAAGGAGTTAACATACAGCATGTAAACATCTTTTGATGAATTATTACTTGAAGACATGAAACCCTCAGCTTATTTTTCACGCTCAACGTTATAACCATGACACTTCCAGCTCGTCTGGAGGTTATTGATCTGAAACGTGCCGATAGACCGCATGAATCTTTCTGCTTTCTGCTTCTGTTGCCCTCTGATGTTCTCCATATGTTTGCTACTCAGGATGGACAAAGACGGCAACATGACCATTGACTGGAACGAGTGGCGGGACTACTTCCTGTTTAACCCTCTCAGTAACTTGGAGGATGTGGCGCACTACTGGAAGCGATCCCTGGTGATGTCTAAAGAACCACACTGTTGGGTTTAGTCACTGAGAAGTGAAGCTTCAGCTTTAGACCATTAGTCCTTAAGTAAAGAGGGAAACACAAGACGATAGATTCCTCATTTATGATGTTCAATAATAAAAAAGAGTGATTGTCCTCTGACTGGCTGACAGTGCATCTCTTCCTCATCATCATCACATTCCTCTCCTCGCGGTCCGGTAGATGCTGGATATCGGTGAGCAGCTGACGGTCCCAGATGAGTTTTCTGAAGAGGAGAGAAAGTCTGGTTTTGTGTGGCGACAGCTGATGGCCGGAGCCGTGGCGGGGTGTGCAGCTCGGACCGTAACCGCCCCCATAGATCGCGTCAAAGTTTTCCGCCAGGTCTGTGGATGGTTATGACATCATCATCTCAGTGCGAAGCCAATGATGTTGCATGTGCCACTGATTCCGTGCATTTGAGTCCAGGTCTACGGTTCCAGCGGATATCAAGGCGGCATCTGGAAGACGCTCCAGCACATGGTGAAAGAAGGAGGGCTGCTGGCGTTATGGAGGGGCAACGGAGTCAACGTTCTTAAAATTGCCCCAGAGACTGTCATCAAGTTCACAGCCTACGATCAGGTGGGGCAGAGCTCAGAGCTCTTTCTCTTGTGGTTTGATTTGTACGTAATTAATTATTAAATAATATATAAATTCTTACTCTTTTCTCGATTTATATTTGTTCCGTTTTCTTTCCGATGCAAAGCCCGGTCAAATGTTAAAGAAGTGGGAATAAAAACACTTGTTGCAGACAGATCGCAGCCAACATAAACCGGCCTGACGCCGACTCAGATTAGCGTGGCATGAAGACTGTGTCGTGGCGGGAGTCACTTCTAAAATCACTGTGACCCTCTTCACATGGAGGTCACACAACAAACACCCATCTGTAGGCCTTTGAGGCATCACAGAGTCAGACGTATTACATTTGTAGAATCACCCCACCCCCATCCTGTCTGCTAGATTGTTAGAAGCTTGGGGGCAGAATATAACAGCGCCCATTACGCTTCTCTAATGTTTGTGCTCAGTAGCCCCATGTAGAACAGGCTGTCCACGAGGCCTGGGGGAGGACATCTCTGTTCTGATCGTGTCTTTCCAGCAGACTTAATCTGGACCAGCAGGAAGGGTTACATGAACTAGGGAGCGCTCCAATCCCTGCAGTCACTATTTAAACACACACTTCTAGCACTCACTCAACATTATGATGAAAACGCACAACCGCTCGGCTTCCAGTTACAAGGACTAGACGTAAAGAAGGTCGAGGACTTCATGTACCTCGGGTCAACAGAGCAGAGTGATGGAGAGAATGTGGAAAGGAGGTGAAGAATCGTGTGCAGGCAGGCTGGAACGGGGGGAGGAAAGTATCAGGTGTGCTCTGTGATAGGACGAAGGGACAGGTCTACAAGACAGTGGTGAGGACAGCCATGATGGATGGCTCAGAGACAGTGGTGAGGACAGCCATGATGGACGGCTCAGAGACAGTGGTGAGGACAGCCATGATGGACGGCTTAGAGACAGTGGTGAGGACAGCCATGATGGACGGCTCAGAGACAGTGGTGAGGACAGCCATGATGGACGGCTTAGAGACAGTGGTGAGGACAGCCATGATGGACGGCTTAGAGACAGTGGTGAGGACAGCCATGATGGACGGCTCAGAGACAGTGGTGAGGACAGCCATGATGGACGGCTTAGAGACAGTGGTGAGGACAGCCATGATGGACGGCTTAGAGACAGTGGTGAGGACAGCCATGATGGACGGCTCAGAGACAGTGGTGAGGACAGCCATGATGGACGGCTTAGAGACAGTGGTGAGGACAGCCATGATGAACGGCTCAGAGACAGTGGTGAGGACAGACATGATGGACGGCTTGGAGACAGTGGTGAGGACAGCCATGATGGACGGCTTAGAGACAGTGGTGAGGACAGCCATGATGGACGGCTTAGAGACAGTGGTGAGGACAGCCATGATGGACGGCTCAGAGACAGTGGTGAGGACAGCCATGATGGACGGCTTAGAGACAGTGGTGAGGACAGCCATGATGGACGGCTCAGAGACAGTGTCTCTGAGGAAAAGACAGGAGGCGGAGCTAGAAGTGGAGGAGATGAAGATGCTGAGGTTCTCCTTGGGAGTGACCAGGTTGGACAGGATTAGAAATGAGACAATAAGATGGACAGTGTAGGTTAGACGTTTTGGAGACAAGGTCAGAGAGACCAGACTTTGATGGTTTGGACATGTCCAGAGGAGAGACAGGGACTATATGAGTAGAAGGATGTTGGGATGGAACTGCCAGGGAACAGGGCTAGAGGTCGACCCAGGAGAAGAGACATGGACGTAGAGAGGGAGGACAATGCAAAGGACAGGGCTAGAGGACGACCCAGGAGAAGATACATGGACGTAGTGAGGGAGGACATGAGAGTGGCTGGTGTCGGGGAGGACGATGCAAAGGACAGGGTGAAGTGGAGAGGGTTGGGTTGCTGTGGCGACCCCTCACGGGACAAGCTGAAAGTACAGTAGTAGTGTGAGGTCTTTTCTAGTTTCAGAAAAGATAAAACCATGAATTTCCAACCGTTTAAGTAAAAAGACTAAATCTGTGTTAATTCAAAGAAAATCCATGAAACTGTGAGGTAAGACCTGATGCGGTCCAGCTAAAGTCTCCGGCTAAACCCGCAGCCTCGCCTCTTGTGTTAGGATAAGCTAAGCTAGCTCTCTGTTACCTTTGACATCAGGTCTAATATTCTGCCTTGTTCCTGTCGTTTATGCATAGATCAAGAAAGTGATGCATTGCAATAGTGATCAAAGAAACCTGAGAGTTCATGAGAAGTTTGTGGCCGGCTCTTTGGCCGGAGCCACAGCCCAGACAGTCATCTACCCGATGGAGGTAATACCAGAGTAATGAACTCATCTGAACAGCCACAGGACTGATGCACGGTCAGGAAAAGGACTCATGTCTTGTCTTTTTCTGTTCCTGTCTTCCACAGGTGCTGAAAACTCGCCTCACCCTGAGGAAAACGGGCCAGATCTCAGGACTAGCAGACTGTACCAAACTGATCCTGCAGAGAGAGGGCATCGCAGCCTTCTACAGGGGCTATTTACCCAACATGCTGAGCATTATTCCTTATGCTGGCATCGACCTGGCCGTCTATGAGGTCAGAGACATGACATCACACAGTCTCCATCGTCCCTTCGTGTTGCCCTTCTCTTACCTGCCTTTGTTCAACAGACCCTGAAGAATTTCTGGCTGAACAGGAACAAAGGCTTGGCCGACCCGGGGGTCATAGTGCTGGTCGGAAGCGGTGCCTCCTCCAGCACTTGTGGGCTGTTGGCAAGTTACCCATTGGTGATGGTTCGCACTCGAATGCAGGCTCAAGGTCAGGATGGCTGCTGTCCAGCCAGTATAGATCGCTGGTGGGACACAATGTCGTCAACGGGCTGAAAAATGCTGAACATTTTGGTACAAATAAACCACCCAAATATGACACAATCTGTTCCTGACGCTAGCCTTTCTATCAACCCACAGTTTCGGTAAAGGGAGCCCCTAAACCCTCCATGCTGACCTTGATTCACAGCATCTTATCCCAGGAAGGGGTGGCCGGACTTTATGGGGGAATTTCATCCAACCTGCTGAAAGTCATCCCCGCTATGAGCGTGTCCTACGTGGTCTACGAATACATGAAGATACTCCTGGGAATGAAGCCTGAGGGTTGGACGGCAGGAAAAGAGAAAGCATAGAATATTTGATGGCTTCTGGTGAAATGTGTTTGCAGTGAATGAAGTTATGTAGTTGAATTCACATCCTCGACTTACGAGTTGTGTGTTTTCTGCATGGTGATGGTAGGCTAGAGAATAAAACATGAAAGGGAAAGACAAAAACAACAACCCACCCTGTGGAGAACCTCACCTGTACCTGTAGCCTCTTCTGTAGGTTCAATGATAAACTGCAACACAGTGCATGGCAGTTGTGTGAAAGATAATAAATGAGCCTCTTGTACATATTTTTGATGTGTTAGTGTTTATTTTCAAATGTATAAATAAATGTATAAATAAATAAATAAAGGCATGGTGCTCTTTAACACCAGTTTGTTCTTATCAACGCTGTTCTTGACTTACACTTGGCTAACTTGATTATAGTACTTTAGTATAGTAATAACAAAACGTTTAGTAATTTAGTAATAACAAAAATGAGGTAAAACACATTGTCCATATCTAACATCAATCAATATCCCACCATCATCTGTTTCATCTAAGAAACAATTAACACAGACACTCAGTGATCAGGTAGCTTGGTTAAATTGTGTTGATAATTCTATCTAGCTATCTCCCTCCAGTCCAGGAGGGGGCGCTGTTTTCATTCTGCCAATAGGCGCTAACGCTGAAGAGCATGCTATAACTAAGAAGGAGGCCTGGTCGGAGGTTCGTTGATTGGTCGTTTTAAGCAGGGAACTTTGCCGGCTAGCAGATAGCTTCGAGCACGTTGGTTTCTCCCGTACGGTCCCGTCTAGCCTTCCCGCTTCTGCGCAGCTCCTCCCGGCCACAGCAATCCAGCCTTCTCCCTGTGTCTGTTTCCCCGAGCGAGCAGCATGTCCGATTACGGCGCCATGTCGACCAATGGAGTCGGCCCAGCAGTGAAAAAAGACGCGTTTGCTGATGCCGTTCAACGAGCCAGAGAGGTAACGCAAGAGCTCGACTTCAAGAGGCGGTAGCTGGAGAGCTAGTTAGCCGCTGCAGCTAGCTGAACCGCCAGTACCGTTAGCTTGAGCTCGAACGAACAAAACAGGCGCGAGTAGCAGCGATGTTTGTTTGTCTAGCACGGGGGTTGGAGGACATTATGAAATGATTCCTCGATGGATTTAGTTCCGGTAGCGATGTGAAGCAGCCCGTAAGTGTGAGGCCCTGTCTGTAGCGAGGACTCTACGCTTATTTACGTGGATAAGCTACTTCAGGTAGCTTCCCCTCGTTTGTCACTGCTTGGCGGTGCGTTTATCATTGGAAGTGTGAACTTGAATGTGGCTCACAAACCTGGCAGAGATAATATCAGGATCCGGTATTTTTCATAAAGCTAAACAATTAACGATGTTTGTTGGAAATTAGTGGCTAACGTTCGACGATTGAATGCATGATGGACGTGAACTTTAGATCAATAGAAACCGATATTGTGACTTTTCGACCATTGGTATCAGAAAATACTCTGCTTTACCCATGATGCACCTCGCATTAACAAAGGTCCTCTGTTTTGATTTTATAGTCTCCAGGCCAAGATAACCAAATTAATTGAGTGTTGGGCTCCCCACGACTAAACTGAGCTTTAGGAAGGGCATTTACTTTTGATGCTAATAATTTCCATGTTTTGCCGATGCTGTCCAATATGTCTTTGTAGATTGCAGCAAAGATCGGTGGAGATGGCGTTCCCTCAGTGAGCAATAACAAAGGTACTGAGAGCTACCCGTTCTCAGCACAGAAGAGATCCCTGGAAGAAGCAGGTTAAAGATCAGCTCCAAGGGGACTAATGATATTTGTTAATGGATATTACAGTACTCACTATTTTATCTTTTCTAGATGAACCAGATGCCAAGAAGGTAGCATCACAGAGTGAAATAGATTCCGCATTGTGTACGTTGAGTCTGCATATTGATCCTCTTTGACTGGTGCTCAGCTGCTTCCGACCTCTGACCTCTACTTTCTTCTCTTACAGCTATTGAAGCTCAGCTGGCTGCTCTGTCCCAACAAAGGTTTGTTATTGAGGCTTTTTTATGCTCGTGATTACAACAGAGAGGAGATGCTTTTTAGATAACCTTTGTTTTGTTGTGCTAGGTCCTCCACAATTTTAGTAGAGTTCAGGGTACCTGACAGCATGGTTGGTCTGAGTGAGTACATGCACAGATGTTTCCGATTCCTGGGACACGATGCCCGTGTTACTTCCGTTTGCACTGCCGAAACGTCTTGGCTTTGTTCCCTGCAGTCATTGGGCGAGGAGGTGAGCAGATAAACAAAATACAGCAGGATTCTGGCTGCAAGGTTCAGATTGCACACGGTGAGTTATTTGCTAGCCCTATTTTTCCTCAGTCAACAAAAGAGTTTCTCTTAGACCGGTGCATATGTTTACCTTAATTCACAGACAGCACTGGACTTTCAGAAAGAAACGTTTCTCTGACCGGTCCACCCGATGCCATTCAGTAAGTCGGCCGCCACATGTTTGTGACATTTTAATGGAGACTCTTCGCTAAGCTGAGCACACAATACCAAAATGGAATGTCCTTATGGTTAAAGCTTTGATTCTGGTATGACAAGAGCCACGCTGGGTAAATTCACAGGAGGACCCCAAAGCAAGCCTCTGCAGATGCTCAACACTAATGAAGAATGTCATCCACTGGACTCCACCTTCGTCTTCTGATCGGGCCTTTCGTATGCATTTCTTCTCAACTGTCTTCCAGGAGAGCCAAGGCGTTTATTGATGACATTGTGTCAAGGGGCCATGAAACAACCAATGAGCAGACGGGGTCGATGCAGGAGATGATCATCCCTGCAGGCAAAGCCGGCCTCATCATTGGCAAAGGAGGAGAGACCATCAAACAGCTGCAGGTGAGAAGTAAAAGGTGTGTGTGTGTGTGTGTGTGTGTGTGTGTGTGTGTGTGTGTCTAACAACCTTCTCCTGTGCACTATTAGGAGCGGGCTGGAGTTAAGATGATTCTTATTCAAGACGGATCCCAGCCACCAAACATTGATAAACCTTTGCGCATCATTGGAGACCCCTACAAAGTGCAGGTAGCGTTTCTCAGTGTGATGAGGACGAATCCTTCAGAGTGAGTTTTGGTTTCATCATTCAAACGGGTGCTTCTTATTACAGCAAGCGAAAGACATGGTGAATGAGATTCTTCGGGAGCGGGAGCATGCAGGCTTCGGAGATCGGAATGACTATGGAGGACCGAGGATGGGCGGAGGAGGAGGAGGAGGAGGAGGAGGAGGAGGAGGAGGCGGCGGGGGCGGCGGCGGCGGCGGCGGCGGAGGCATTGATGTAAGAATGTATTTTAAATATCTGCTGTGGCGGTTATTTTTGGCGCTCCACCCCTGCGGTCTTTGCCCCCCCCCCCCCCCAAAAAAAAACAATAAATATTTCTCCCCCTCAGAAATCAAGAAAAATAAATAAATCAACTATCAGATATTGGGTGTGGAGTGGCTCAGTGTCGTCCGCGCAAGGGTTGACAGGAAAAAATAAGAAACAGATCGTTTGGCATAGCCAACACGATACGGACCGAGGTTCTACGGTGGAACCTCGGTCGTCGAACGACTCGGGGTTCGACCAAAAAACTGGATTTTAAATTGCCTCAGAAGTCGAAGAGATTTTCGGAGTTCGAACACGCGAGTGGAGGCGAAGCGAAAACATGAGAACGAAGGCGGAGTCGGTTTGAGTCGACCTGCCGTAGGAGAATCGGGTTTTGAATAGTATTATTGAACGAATTCTGTTTGGCAACAGAGGTTCCCGTGTGTGTGTGTTTGTGCGCGCATGACGAGCGACCAATGCACAGGTCTACGAATACAATTTGTTTTTGTTTTTTTGACCACTCAAAATGTCGACCAATAGGGCTTCAGTTTAACGCCGGGGTCTTGGGAACGTAACTCATTACGTGACGACCGCCTGTATTTAAAGCGGTGGTGTGTTTTTTTATTGTTCTACAGATAGCTGTGCCTCGCCAGTCTGTCGGGGTTGTGATTGGCCGAAATGGAGAGATGATCAAGAAGATCCAGAGCGATGCTGGAGTGAAGATACAGTTCAAGCCAGGTGAGCTGTCGGTCACTCACCTGAGATGAAACTACTTTGTCTTTCGCTGGTAGGAAAGTTGCAGTTTAATTGATTTTCTTGCTTCCATGTCGGATTGTTTTTGTGAATTGCGGATCCAGATTAATTAGCTGTAGTTGATCCTGTCCCTCCTTTTGTTGTCGCTCACAGACGATGGTACAGGTCCTGACAAAATGGCCCACATTATGGGCCCCCCAGATCAGTGTCAGCATGCTGCTTCAATCATCACTGACCTGCTCCAGAACATCCGTGTCCGGGAGGAGGTTGGGCAGGGGGTGCGTGGCCTTTTTATTTTTTATTTTTTTTCCAGGGTTGATCATGATTTTCTGGCTTTGCTGTCCAACAGTTAAATCGAACTTGTGGTGTGTTATCTTCTCAGGGCCCCCCAGGTCACGGTGGTGGGATGCCACCTGGGGGGCGAGGACGGGGAAGAGCCCAGGGCAGCTGGGGTCCTCCAGGAGGAGAAATGACCTTCTCTATTCCTGCTCACAAATGCGGTCTGGTCATTGGTAGAGGAGGAGAGAATGTCAAGTCCATCAACCAGCAGACCGGAGCGTTTGTGGAGATATCACGCCAGCCTCCACCAAACGGTGACCCAAACTTCAAACTGTTCACCATCCGAGGCTCCCCAGAACAGATTGACCACGCGAAGCAGCTGATAGAGGAGAAGATCGAGGTACAGTCGGGGGTTAACGCCACCCAACCCCGAAGCCGTTTACAACCGCTGTCTAAAATGATTCGTGGTGTTCCCCAGGCTCCACTGTGTCCTATGGATGGCGGTCCTGATCCAATGGGTCCCTATAACAGCCCTTACAATGCAGGACCTCCTGGGGGGTCTCCTCAGTAAGTACAGCACACAAACAACCTCAATGCAGGAATGTTGGAAGTTGATCTGTGGAAGATGACTTGAATGGTCAGTGTGTGATTAACTGCCCCTGTTCCCTGCAGTGGGGGCGCACCTGGCGGCGCCCAGTACTGCTCTCAGGGGTGGGGCAATACCTATCAGCAATGGCAGGCTCCAGGCCCACATGACCCCAGTGAGTGAATGTTGCGCACTCCCTTCCAGATGATTTTGGCTTCTGAACTTCCCTCAGATGTTGATTATGTTGTGATATACAATGTCAGAAAAGATCTTTTTCCTCACCTGATCAGGTAAGGCAGCAGCAGCAGACCCAAATGCTGCATGGGCCGCCTACTACGGACAGTACTGCGGTCAGCAGCCAGGGGGCGCCATGCCAGCCCAAAATCAAGGAGCCCCTGCAGCAGCGCCAGGAGAACAGAACCAGGCAGCCCAGACCTCTGAGGGCCAGCCAGACTACACTAAAGCCTGGGAGGAGTACTACAAGAAGATGGGCATGAGTGAGTGGGTCGCTTTAAACCGCATCCTCCACGAATGGAGGATACACTCGAGTATTCTGGAGTCGTGCTGGTGTCGGGTGTGTTCTGTGTGTGTACCTGATGGTGCTTGCATTTCAAACACAGCGATTGTGTGGTTTTTTTGCAGCCCAGCCAGCTGGAGGAGCCGCTCCTGCGCCAGGAGTACCGGCTTCCACAGCAGCAGCAGGAGCTCCGGCAGGAGGCCAGCAGGACTACAGTGCAGCCTGGGCTGAGTACTACAGACAGCAAGCTGCCTATTATGGACAGGGGGGGCAGGTGCCTGGACAGGGGGCTGCCCCGCAGCAGGGACAGCAGCAGGTGGACTACCCCTGACCAGCAGGGTCGGGTACCGTTCTCGTCTGAACCACAGCCACCACCTTTTTGGTACTTTACTCTCCGTAATGTCAAATAGATTTTTTTTCAGTTGTAAAATACATTCATCTCAAATTCTTGCATTATTTATTTAGATGGGGGTTTTTTTGTGTGTTTTTTTTTTTTATATTTAGGAAATTTTACATGCCACACAAAACACCCTTCCCTACTAGTCTCCCTCAACCCTTCCGACCTCCTCCAGCCTGGAGGGGTCGCTGCCCCGTGCCTCAGGGGAAGCACCGGTGATTGCCCCCCCCAGGATTGATGATGAGCTGCCACTTGTATTACTGTCATTACTGCACCATCTGCATTCAGTCGTATCTCCCTGTGAACAGCTCATTTCAGCCTACATGCTAACGTTAGCTCACCTCACTGACGGGAGCAGCCTGCATAGAGGATGCAAATCATTTGATTCCTGTTATCACGGCTGTAAAGGCAAACATTTTATTCACTTTGCAACTGTGCGATTGATCATCTGAAACAACCCAGAGCAGCTGGTCATCCGTCCTTCATTGGACTTTATTCGGA